>NC_134483.1:329482733-329652733 GCF_040206685.1 Ascaphus truei
GGGAGGGGGGGTCACTTGTGCTCTAACCACCCGCCACCACTGTTGTTAGCCCCAGCAAGACACTGTTTCTCAGTGGAACTTATTAATAATCACAGGTGTCCTTATTTTCCTTGTGTAAAAACTGGTAATGCCATCAAACTTCAGGTCTCTTGAGATCTCCAATACACAGTGGCATCACACGGATGGGAGAGGCTAATAGCAGCAGGCTCTTTACAAGTTTCATATTCCATATTTACAAACTAACGTAATACATGTATTTAAATAGTATCTAAAATTTGTCAAATAAACATCAATCACAGTTTACCCTTTAAACATTTCACTGCTTTTTCTACATTTTAGGGGTAGGTGGGACTGCAATGTTAAAGCAGAATTGCATGTTTAGCAGCCAAACCGCAGAAATGGGTTATAATATAATGCGCAGTACTCATTGCATATTCATAATTCTAATAGTCTGAGCATCTCCAACAATATTGGGACAGACCCAAGAGTTACAGCCACATAACCTACTGCCTGTCATTTATTCCACATGCAGTACATCCAGTGTGAATTCAGGACAAATGCAGCCGAATGCAGACCTGTCAAGTCTCACTCATTCAAATGGAGTCTTAAACACTGGATAGGGCTGTGACCAATTGCCACAAATCAATGACCGGACACACTTCATTGTAACAAGGCCCAGAATTTCCAAATGAGTCATTTAGGTCTCTCAATATTTGTTTTATCTGATTGATGATTCTTTATTGCTTTGTTTTTAGAAGCAGGATTCTTGGATGAGGTGACTTATGACAGCATTGCTGTGGGCCCGGGTTACGATCGCCCATACCAGTTTGACCCCAGCGTGAGAGAGCCGAAGACAGTTCAACTCTATAAGCACCTGAACCTAAAGAGCTGCATTTGGACTTTTCATGCATATTATGACATGACGGAGCTCATTGATGTCTGTGGCGGAGCTGTGACTGCAGACTTTCAGGTGCCGTGCATAAATTCTGGTTTGGGAACTGTTTAAGAAAGGAGTAAACAGTCCAGGTCTCAAAATAACACACGTTTTGCCAACGTAGCTTTAAAGGAAGTAAACCTTATATGTGCAGATTGATGATGATCTCTCAATACCCCCACCTGCTCAATACCTGACACTACAAACAATATATACATTCCTTTTCATACATTTTTCTTCCACATCAGAATGAGGGATGTGGAAGGTCATGTACAATGACCTACATACTGATCCAGCAAAAGTGATCAAGATCTATAAGAAAATAAATAGTTTTCTCCAGAGCCATTGCTTCATGCAAATCAAAAGGACGTAGCATACAGGTAGTAGTTTGCGCCCTGAAAAAACTGCAGATCATTTACATAATACACAGTCCCTGGAGTATACTACCTCATGACAAAAAGTATTGGGATTTACTAAACAGTAAATTAGGCATTGTTAAACCTATAGTAGACCGTGTTTAAATGGAGTCCCTATACTGTACCTAGAAGGGAATTCTTTACTTACTGCATTATACTGAATTCTTTACTTACTGCATTATAACCCGGATCTTGAGAAGATTGGAGAACTTTACTGTTATTATAATGTAAACATGGCTTTCAAAGTTGTAAATTACAAATCTGGGACATCTAAAACTAATTTGTGCAGTGTACAATCCTACATTTTCCACTGACGCTGTGTTTTGGTCTTTATTAGAATTGCTGTGAGGAATAGTTTTTATTCCCCCTTTAGCTATAACATCTTGTTCCTCATTGTGCGGTGGCTGACAGTGCTTTGTTTTCAACCATGTTGTGAGCAGAGAAATGTTTTCCCATATTATATGATCATTCCTGGAGCACTGTTTTTAGCTTCAGTAGGTAAAAAAAACTTGGGCAAAGCCGACACGTTTGCAAATAATAAATACTACACTATAATCAACATTGGCTTTTTTAACACGGTGTTAACCCATGATAGTGTGCACACTAATTAATGTGGTATTCATCTAATCCAGGCCTGCACAACTCCAGTCCTCGAGGGCTGCAAACAGGCCAGGTTTGCAGGATATCCCTACTTCAGCTCAGCTGGCTCAATTAGTGACTCACTCCCACCTCGAGGACGGGAGTTGTGTAGGCCTGATCTAATCAAATACTGTAGCTTTAGTCCGTTTTTACTCCCATAAAATAGATCATTTTTTCCTCTCTGTATTTAAAAGAAATGCAAATATATTTAATATTTTCAAGGCAGTGCCATGGTTAATGCTGGTAAATAATGTTACATTCAAATTATTTTTCAACACCGATCTAATTTTCATGTTACTGATACATTTGTTGATCGGGTACGTCATTCCAGTGAAACGCATTTTCTTGGGGCTGACCGGGTTTGGGAGCACTGAACAAGATCAGAAGTACGGCACCTTCTACTTCTGTTGAAGTCACTGGTGGGGGGAGGGGCAGTCACAACCATGTGATCGCTACTGAGGTGTTCAAATAGTCGTGATCCCGGGACGTCCTGTGGTACTCAGGTGCTGCTGGACGTCTGGCATCATAAAGGCTTTCCATGGTAAATAACACATTAGCTGGACAAGCACATACATACCAGGAGAAAAACGACATTGTTGTAAGTCTTCCTTATAATAAATATCACTAATATCCCTAGATAGACAAAGAAGGAGAATAACAACGAGGCCTAGGGTTCTTTTAGTAATTGGTTAACATGGCAGAGTTTGTACGTAGACCTACTAACTATTATTAGTGCATATACAGTATGGTCATCTTGAAATGTGTAGGCAATCTATGGGAACCTTGTCAAACGATTCTCACACGTGTTTTATTCCCCTCCTCATTGTACATTCTGAGCAGGTGCGGGATTCTGCCCAGTCCTTCCTGACTGTGCACGTGCCCCTGTACGTGTCATACATATATGTGACAGCGCCCAGAGGCTGGGCCTCCCTGGAGCATCACACCGAGATGGAATTCTCTTTCTTCTATGACACGGTTCTCTGGAGAACTGGTATGGTTTTATTATATTCATTTAGCTTTGGCAGCCCTTATGAAATCAGTAACACACAGTGCTATTGTGAACAGCCA
This sequence comes from Ascaphus truei, assembly GCF_040206685.1. NCBI lineage: Eukaryota > Metazoa > Chordata > Amphibia > Anura > Ascaphidae > Ascaphus > Ascaphus truei. The sequence continues at coordinate 329,485,791 of NC_134483.1, forward strand.
CTTTATTCTAGATGTTTCAGTAGCAGGAAAATACATTCAAGCAAAAGCAAAAAACTGCACAGTGATTGACATGCAGGGCGTGTTAACTGCATTGTCTCAGTAGCCGTCAATTTCTTTCAAAGTTAGTAGTAGAACTTTCATATCACTGATTGTCTGCACAACAAGCTGAAGTGCTTTATTATAACAAGTGTAATATTTGGGCATTACAGGTTGAAATCCCGACTGGGTATGTGAATATAGTTTTTTATCCATTAAATGAATTAATGTCATTTATTAATCAGTAGTAATATCTGTAGTGTTTATAGAGTTTAATATTTTTAGATCTAAGGTTATACTTCATTATTAATGCGATGGTGTCATTCTGACAAATTGACTATGATATATTAATTTCTCCATTTCAGTGTGGCCATGTAACTTGTACTGTTTTAACTTTAGTTGTCTCTTTACGCTCTATAGTACAGTGTATACATTTCCGGCATGTGGATAAGCATTTGAAATATCTTATTTTCCTTTCAAACCCATAGGGACAGTAGATATTAATATATAAAGTTATTTTTGTCCTCCTTGTGCCTGAGAAAATACAAAATCATTTTGAAAGTATAGAGCTTGTGCCATTTTGGAAATATATTTACATTGAAGGCTTATCATGCATTGTGTGCACCATTACAGGGGCACACGCAGAAATTCTTTTTGGGGGATGCAAAGTTTTTACCTGCCGTCCCATCGCGGCGTCATGATGTCCCTGCGTCACGCGATGGTGCATTGTCATGGCAATGTGATGTCGTGTTGCCATGACAACGCAGCATTACATGACGCCGTGATGATCATGATGGTGGGCTGCTCTCTTACCGAGGCCCCAATCCCTCCTCCGGCAATCAGTTTCATTGCTGTGGGGAACAGCACAGGGCCTCTGTAACCACGAGAAATATATTACATTCTTGGGGGGGGGGGGGTGGGTGCAAATGCACCCTTGCACCCTCCCCTGGTTACGCTAATGCACAATTACACTAACTTCTGTTTGCTTTAAAATACAGGTATTCAGACAGACAGTGTTCTCTCTGCCAGGCTTCAGATCATAAGGATCTATATACGTGAGGATGGACGCCTGGTTATTGAGTTTAAAACTCATGCTAAATTCAGAGGTAACTTCTACAAGGTCACTGTTCTATATGTGAATGTATTTGTATATTTAAGTTTCTATCACATCTATATGCCTTGTGTATCAAGTATCACAAACTGGATACATTGCTCCAAAAATTACACAAATTACTGTTTTAACGTGTCATTTTTTTGTGGAAACTTGTTACTATTTCATCAGCCCCATGATGCAGTGCATTACTGGTTCCCCACCACTGGAGGAGCTATATATACCCAGCATTTTTATTTTCTAAAACCTGTACATAATTCAGCTCCGGCAGTCCGCCTTCTGTTAGGTATGAGCCGCTAGCAAAAGCATGTTGTTTTATATACTGTATATTGTGTGAGAGTTGTTATTGAGCCTAGGATGTTACATTCTGAAACAACCGATGAAGATTGTGCTACGTGTCGTGTCATCGCTGTATTGAAACTTTGACAATGAACAGGCCTATTTATTCAACTAAGTTTTGCCACACAAAATTTGACGTGTTAACCTAGAATAATTACGAATTATGTTGCCAGGCCAGTTGTATCAAAAGACACCCCATTTGCAAGTACTTTACACAGAAATATAAACTACTTGAAGTGATTGGTCTCACCGAAATATAAACTACTTGAAGTGATTGGTCTCACCTTCTGTGAATTTTACATTTTGCCAAGGGAGTCCATTATAGAAATCTCTCTGTCTTCTCCTCCACTCTTCACCAGCCGTCAGATCATGAGCATACATACTGTATTTTTGTGAGGATTGCCTCTCCTCCAGAACCTCACATTTCCGCCTGTGACTGTCTGTGCAATCTCGTACCTTATTGCATAATACTTGAATACGTCAATTTGCAAGTTTACTTCAGCTGCACACAAAAGTTGCACATCCCATGAAATTGCATAACAGAACCAAATCCCATCTTACAATGCGTTTGTTTAGACATGCAAAAACTGTTAACCGAATATAGAGAGTGCATTTCCATGCAATATTGCCCGTTTTAACATAGCAATGCCATTATCACCGTTTAATAAACAGGCCCCTGAGTGTTTGAAATATACCTGCGACAGCAAGACGCGCCTTTTAGAACAAGCACTCTTCATGTTATGGTGCCTAAAATCATTCCTGAGCATATTGCCATGGAAATACATTCAGATTAAAGATTTTCTTTAGTCTTTAATGTCTATCATATGTATATTTATTCCACAGGCCAATTTGTCATGGAGCACCACACTCTGCCAGAGGTGAAATCTCATATAATGGCTCCAGACCACTTGGGAGGTATTGAGTTTGATCTTCAACCTTTGTGGAGTGCACAGACCTTCGATTCTCCACATCAGCTTTGGAGGGCAACCAGCTCCTACAGCAGGTATAAGACACCAATTGGAATTTGCTTCCCTCTATGGAGACACTGTTTAGCTTTGCTCATACAGTAGTAGATAGGTGTTCAGATAAAGAAAAGGCAGGACATCGTGTAGTGCACATTCATATAAATGGGATACTCGTAAATCGTGAAAATGACATTTGGAAAAGAAACACCACAGTTTTATCCAGTTACTATGATTTGTCCAAGAGACCACAGATAAGCACAAGTAAGTTCATTTGAGGTCCCTGGAAAGTTTATTTTCCTTTTCACAGATCTATGAATTACATCTGATGTTCTCGAACTTGGAAAAAGGCATGTTAGTTGACATATTTCTGAAGTATCATTTACGTACTTGCTTTTTCCAGGAAGGACTACTCCGGAGAATACACCATCTATCTGATCCCTTGTACCGTGCAGCCCACACAGCCATGGATTGACCCTAGTGATAAACCTCTGGCCTGCACAGCCCACGCTCCAGAAAGGTCAGGAAATGGTTCTGATGATGTACAAGTAGCATTAAGCTCTGTTTTAGTGAAAAAGCTGCGCCAACGCATTGACGTGTGCGACGTTCTATTATCTTTTAATACAAAAAGATAAACACACAAAAAAGGTTATTTGATGTTTCCATTTCTTACTGTACCGTGCCATGCATTTGCAATGGCTCTTCTTCAGATCATTTTAATATTCCATTACAAAAGGTAGATACAACTCTGTTCTGTGTAAAGTCCTCTATTAATATATGGCCTGCAAATATATATTTCCTAGAATATAACTAAAGTCAAAAACAACTTGACATAACTTTCTATGTATATGTATAAATAAATGATTTATGTCCTAACTTTGACCATTTATTGGCACCTGGATAGTACACAATTGCACATGCTACATGCATTTTCTCTCTCTCTCTCTGTAGGTTTCTTATTCCTATTGCATTTCAGCAGACTAACCGCCCAGTCCCTGTTGTGTATTCACTAAACACAGAGTTTCAGCTCTGTAATAATGAGAAGGTTTTCTTGATGGACCCCACCACGTCTGAAATGTCACTGTCTGAGATGGACTATAAAGGAGCCTTCTCAAAAGGTATGACATGTATATACATTCATGACAGAACCTGACAGTCTGAAAACCATGCTTAACTTTTGGATCATAAAACGTATTTATTTCGATTAAAATATCAAATGTTTGTTTATAGATATTGTGGCAGGACGGCCTTGGGGGCTGTAAGAGTCCAAACTGTAATGTTTTAGGCTTTAATCTTCAGTGTTTTTCCATAACACAACAAATAGGCACACTGTCCCTTGAAGGCAAACTAAATCATAAAACAAAAACCTTCTCACCTTTGGGAGATTAACTACACCACAGAGTCTGACTATACCACTGGCTGGCTAGTCCAGTTTCCAGCTTTACACAATACACTCAGTTATGGAAAAATAGAATATCAAATCCTTATCTGTGGTTGGTGAACTCTGTCCCAAGAAAGTCCAGGCAATCCCTTCTGGATACTGCAACACGGCTTTGCTCCCTCAGCAGTATTGGAACGCTGGTTCTATGAAGACAGGACTGCGTCCAGCAGGCTTGTTCGCGCTCATGGAGATTCTCTTCCTGGGTGTGGGTCCCAGCAGATCCTGCATCCAGCAGGCCTGGGGAATAATTCCAGCCAGTGTCCTTCCTGCCTGACCGTCAGTTTAACCCTTTCGTACCTGCATTGGGTACAATCACCAGCTCTCTAAAAAGAACATTGCTGCCTGTCTGAAGTTTGATAAAATCAGTCGGTGAGAAGTTTCACATTGAAGTGGTTGAGTGGTATATCAGTGTAATTTCACCCACTTTCGGGGATAGTGCTCTCAATTCACCAATACCACCTCAGAATATATTCTTGATTATGTTTGTTCTCTCTTCCCCAAATCTTGCGTAGCATATGTTACCTTTACTGGTATTGCTACAATTTAACAATAGGAATGTCTAATCTCTCTACAGGTCAAACTCTTTATGGCAGAGTACTGTGGAATCCTGACCAGAACCTCAATTCTGCCTACAAACTGCAGCTAGAGAAGGTCTATCTCTGCACTGGTAAAGACGGATATGTGCCTTTCTTTGATCCAACTGGCACAATTTATAATGAAGGCCCGCAATATGGTTGTATTCAACCCAATAAGCACCTAAATCACAGGTTTCTGCTCCTGGTAAGTAGTACTTTGTATGTAAGTATTGTACAGAAAATAAAAATACCACTTGTGGTACATTTGCATGTCTCAGACAGGTCTGCAACACTGTCTTTCTCCATTATCGCTTAGCAAACAGTGCTTCCATTGCAGCCAGGGATTCTGGGTAATGACATGCAAATGAGCACACAGTGGGGGTTATGCACTAAGCAGTGATAAGTGCTTTTAAGTGAGATAAAAAGCCATTATAGCGTGATACTGCCTGCTGTGAGATTCACAAAGCAGTGATAAGTGCTTTTAAATAGCCATTATAGCACAATACTGCAATCTTATCACTGCTTTGTGAATCTCACAGCAGGCAGTATCACACTATGGGGCCTATGCAGAGAGCAGCGAATTTTAAAAATGGCGAATTTAGTAAAAAGTAGCTTTTTTGGAGAGTTTTATTCTCCATATGCAGAAAAGTGCGAATTCTGCTATGTTTAACATGGATGCGTGTGGCGAGTTTAAATTGGCGAGATGCGCGCTTCAGAAACGTGTAAAAACAAATTTGCGCCTTTTTTTTCCCATTGCAATGGCCGCGAGCGGCAGCTTCTTGCCAATTTTTTCTGGCGAGGCAAAAAGGAGACAATCGCGCCATTTTATTGGCGCGAACAGCCGCTAGATGCCGTTCGCGGCTCTCTGCATTAGGATATTTTTAAAACTAGCGAGATTGAGGTTCTCGCCAGCCGCGAGGCGAGTTTTACAAATAGAAAAGAAAAATTGGCGCGTTTTTCGGAACTCGCCATTTTCTGCTGTTTTCTGCGCGATTTTCTCCAAAAAATGGCGAATTTCGAAATAGCGCTGCTCTCTGCATAGGCCCCTATAAAGGCAGTTATCTCACTTAAAAGCACTTATCACTGCTTTGTGCATAGCACCCAGAAAACCTACTTATCACTGCTTAGTGCATAACCCCCAGTGTGTCACTCTTTACTTCTTATACATTTTAACATGTAACATTTAACATGGCCCCCTATAAGCGTATGCCTGCCGTATTACACAACTTTTCAGCACAGCCTGGGTAAAGAAGTGCATTCCCAGTAAACCTACTCACAGAGACTGTTTCAACATTTTGGATCTCATCAGTGCCAGGTTGGTTGCTGGATATGCAACGCAGCTGGTAGTGGTTATAACCAGACATTAAAAAAGTTATGGTGGGTAAAAATATTAGTATTTAACACATAAATAGTGACTGAAATCTCCTGGCTGCAAAATCGGTTCAAAATAACTGCACTGATTTTATTGAAGGAAAAATTCCCATTGCTTTCAATGGGTTTCCATGTCTTTGATAAATATTGTGCTGTCTCTTACACTGTTTTGCCCCAGTGCTGCCACTGCGAGACTTTAGTATACAGACTCCATAGTTGGATTGCTTTTCTGATCTTTTTCAGTGTGACAGAAATGCCAGATATGTTAAGAGTTAAGTTTGATGGGATATTTCTTCTTTTAGTATTGTTTGAGTAGTATGAGATACTCACATTCATTTAGTATTCTGCACTTATTATAATCTGCCATGCAATGTAATGTAATATTGCCACTACTTAAACTTAAGAAAAAAATATGTAGTAAACATGCTAACAAATGATTCTGGATTAGACTATACACATGATGAAATCACAGAAATCATGTTATAATCATTGTACAGATGCAGCCACGCGTATTCTAACACTTGCCTTGGAAAATCTGGGGCATTTTCCCAGTAATGCTGCAACATTTCTGCAGACAGACTAATGGCCCATCGGATTAACACAGCGGGGGTCCCTGGCAGTCCCATTCAAACTAACCAGGGATCCCTGCTGTGTTAATCCGATGGGCCATTAGTCTTTCTGCAGAAATGTCAGAGAAATGTTGCTGCATTACTGGGAGAATGCCTCAGATTTTTCAAAGCAGTGTTAGATTACTCGTAGCGGCATCTGTACATGGAAAAAAAGATATTTGAAGGATTTATGGATAGGATATGTGCAATATACAGTATGACTATGTTTTCCATTTCTTGTTTCCCCAGGAACACCTTGCTCTTCTTCAAAGCATTACACTAAATGTTGTATTTTTTGTTTTGAAATGCTTAGGACCGCAACCAGCCAGAGGTGACTGATAAGTACTTCCATGATGTCCCTTTTGTTGCAAACTTTGCATGTGATGCTCCGGATTTCCATTTAATGGGCAGTATGCCAGGAGTAGATGGATTTACCATGAAAGTTGATGCTCTCTACAAGGTAAGTTGCATACTGTAGCACAGGGGGGCCAAACTTTTTTCCCTGCGCCCCCCTGCCGGATGTCCTCCTCTCCGCGCGTCCCCCTCCTTCCTCCTCCTTACCTTGATTCCCGGCGTCTGGACGTCACGTTGCCATAGCAACGTGGCATCACATGATCCCGCAGCGTCATTTGACGCCGTGTTGCCATGATTACACGTCTCCAGATACCAGCTGAATCAAGGTAAGTAGGTTTACAGAGGCCCTGCAGTTCCCCCGGCACTTAATTTAAGTGCCTTGGGGGAAGCGTGCAGGGCCTCTGTAAACCCGGGCCCCCCGCCGGTAATCTCGCACCCCCCACTTTGCGCACCGCTGCTGTAGCACATACAGTAACATTAAACAACTTCTTGGGATGAAGGAATTATTCTCGATTAACAATGTGTTGTAATCATTCTCTCTGACCATGAATGATTTAGGAAATGAAGCATCATTATGATGACATTATTGAAAATGGATAATTGATATTTATTTTTGTACTTCCAGGCAGACTCTCCCTTTTTCTCGCCTGTTATTTTATTCACACGGTTCTACAAATGAAAACTCTTAAAATATGTTACATGAATTTGTATTATCATACCACATTTGTACAGTATATGTCAGATTTTAAGACATTTTTTTACTTTTTATATAATACCGTTTGTTACATTATTTTGTATGTGTTCAGAAAGTCAATAAAATATGGATTACAAAATAGCTTATAAAGCAGGGGAAGGGACTTTATTAAATACTTGAAAATATATCATATACCTCTTTCAAATATACACGTCCAATAAATTCTGTTTGTATACAAATGATATTCCAGGCTATCTTGGTGATATAGATGGCTGATAGTGACTTTCTGATAGTTAGAGAAGTGTAACATACACTCTAGTGTAGAGGTACCATCTGTAAAAGTGTAAACAATGTATTCTACAGCACTTGTTGTATCACATAAAAGATACTCTGAATTGCTTACACTATTTTGTGCTCTCAAATAAAAAGCTTGTGTTCTCTTTTTTGGAAAGGTGGAAACTGGACACCAGTGGTACCTTCAGGTGATCTACATTATTGGCCCTGAGACAATGGCAGGCCCTAGAGTGCAACGTTCTCTAACCTACCAGCTGAGTCGGGCCCGTAGAGATTTGGTGGACAGGAATGGCAGGCTGACACTGGATGACTCATTGATCTATGACAATGAAGGAGACCAGGTCAAGAATGGCACCAACATGAAGACGTTAAGCCTAGAGATGGAGGCGGCTGCAGCTTCCTCCTCACAGACTGGGGCTTCCATTGGAAGTGCCTTTGCAGGCATAATGCTCTTGATGCTCATTCTCTTGGCTGTCTGCCTTATAACGCAGAAGTGCAGGAGGCATAAAAGGAAGATACCAGCCAGGGATATGGTAGAGGAGTATCCACTTAACACAAAGGTGGAAGCCTCAAGGAAAAACATAGACCGGGTAGAAAATAATTTCAAGAGGCAGCATTGCACTGTGAGGAATATCAACCTTCTCACTGAGAACAAAGATGCCTACACAGTGAAAGGTGTCAAGGTCAAGCAAGTGAATCTTGAAGTCAAAGTTCACAATAATCTACATGACGGAACAGAAGTTTGATTATGCACACACATACATACATATATATATTTTGTTTAAATAAAAAAAAATCTGCCGTTTTATAAATTGTAAAAACAAAGAAACGCCAGTATTTTTATATTCTGGAGTGAAAAAAAGGGAAAAGAAAGCATTGAGTGATTGACAGCTGTGCAGCATTTTACTTCAACTCACAACTGAGCTACCTCGTTATGCCCACACGCGTGTGAGACACCAGGGTGGGACATGCGGTAAAGATGCTGTATCTCCTCCTGCCCTCAGCAGTGCACTGCACATACAGTATTTAATACACCATCACCACCACAAAGGTCACGCGTATGTTGTGTTACACAATACTAGTAACTAGCTTTTCATGCCCTGTAAGTTGTATAATGATGATAAATAAAGCCACTTTATGCACAATATATCACTTATGTTAATGAAATAGATCTCAAGATGATCAGATTACCCCTTTATTGTCTCATTTGGTATGTGAAATTAAAAAATACTCTAAATGTAATATATTTAATTTATCACAGGGCCCCTTCCAGTGAGATCTTCACTACAGTACTGTCCATTCACTATTTAAGGCACTCTTGAAAAAGGCTCTGTGTTGCATCCTGGTATTTTTATTTTTTTGCAGTAAGATAGAGAAATTAAGAGAGAGAAAAAATCTAATAGTAATTTTATTTACATATTACACCAATAAAATAGACACTAAAGTCTATTCATGACACGTTTCACCCAACAAAAAGTTTAGAGAGAGACATGATCCATTTGATATAAGAATCCTATTAATATACAGTAGATGAAATCAGACTTCTATACGAAATCAAACTGCATTGCTGCAACTTGAAAACAAGTCCATTTTTGCTCAGGTTTTGGTTTGTTTGTTGCAGCATTGAAACAGATTGGGTATTTTCCTAAAGCAGCACTTACGCCTGCTCACTTTCTAAAAAATATATATCCATCAAGCACATACACAAAAAGGAAGCGCAAAAAAGGAAAAACCATCAGTCAAAATTGAAAGACTATAAATTGACTCAAAATAACATAAAAATCACATATATGCATTACATGATAAAATAAAAAGACTCTATTAGATCAAATGACCCACACAGTCTATGCACAAAAAGAATATTCCCAAATCACAACCACTCAGAACTATAGATGGATTAGTTCAGGGTGTATAAAGATGTTCCTGCTTACATGTGAAAGGGAACACACCCCGTGCAGGACTGGTGAGCCTCCGCAGCTGGTTGGGCTTCCGTCGTCACGTCAATCATTGCTTTTTCTGAACATGGCAGCAGTTAGCATTGATTGGAGGGTTTTTACTAATAAGGCAATCCCGTTGGCTGAGGAAATGTCGGTCTTGCTATAATAAGCAACCATGGGTGTTACTAGGACATACCTCCTGAAGAAGCGTCATATGACGCGAAACACGTAGAGGTGACGTCATCACGCAGTGGGGAGCGGACGTGACGACGGAAGCCCAACCAGCTGCGGCTCGCCAGTTCTGCACGGGGGGTGTTCCCTTTCACATGTAAGCAGGAACATTTTTGTACACCCTGAACTAATCCATCTATAGTTCTGAGGGGTTGTGATTTGGGAATATTCCTTTTGTTCTTTGACTGTGTGGGTCATTTGATCTAATAGGGCCTTTGTATTTTATCATGTAATGCATATATGTGATTTTTATGCTATTTTGAGTCAATTTATAAAGTCTTTCAATTTTGACTGATGGTTTTTCCTTTCTTGCGCTTCCTTTTTGTGTATGTGTTTCGGTTTGACCCGGCTGATCACGGGAGAGTGGGAGCAGCAGAGGGATACCATATTTTTCTGAATACAGAGGGATTTTTGGGACAGCGCATTCTTTTCTTTCTATATCCATCAAGCAACCTGCAAGATTCAAAATGGCCACGCATCAGGGCTTGCTCCAGCAGCCCACAGAAAGCCATGGCGTTGCAGCTTTCTATTGGTGATCTCGCAGATATGTTTGTAGCCCTGTCAGACATTTGTGTAATTATTTTTGTGTCCAAATTTTCAGCCAATTGTAGTGCAATTGGGCACTTCAGTGTATATATAGAATCAGCCTCAGAGAAGAATCTATTCATAAACAACTTTGTGAGATACTGTGCATTTAGCTGTGAAAACATATTAACAACAACAAATCTAATCATTTAAAAATGTTATTTATATTCCTTTATAAACATCAAAACATAGTGCAAAAAATAAACCCTGTATTATGCAATGGTTGAGGTTGCAAAAATAGACTGGTAAATACAACAGATTATCAGATTCAACATGTTGACCCTAAGTTCTCCTGGGACGAGAGGCCTGTTCTTAGGTGACATTGGCAATAAATATATATATATATATATATATATATATATTATTTTTTTTTTAAATCAAGATTACTAATGAAAGCGGATTGCACTTTTTGTAAGACCACATCAAGATCCTTCCTTTAAAAAGTTGACAGGCGTTAAATGCTAGAATTGTCAACATTGATCATTGCCAGTGTAAGTGATCAGGAATAATCAGTCCAGCAATGAGCTACTGTAGTTATTGTAGCCTGTTAATTACCTTACATGCCCAAGTGTGTGGTGAGTTAAACACTGACAAATATCTTACGTTGTAGGGAGCTCAGTGAAGCGTAAAAGTAGACAATAGAGCCAAGTGATTTCTTTTGAGGAGTCTTGTTATTGTTGTATTAATGAATACATTCTAAGTGTGTAGTTAGCATATTGAAAGTAACATTAAGATCCCACCTGGGAGAGACCTGCGATTCACTAGTAGAGGAGAGGTTTGAAGCAGTCCCAACGGATATCCCATGGATTTTCTCTTCGATCAATCTGCATTGGCATATGGTACATCATTTGTGCACTCCCCATTAATGAACCATTAGCATTCACAGGCTTTAACTATAATACATGTATTCCACTATTGCCTTTTTCTTTCTTGAATGACACGAACACTTATTTGAGTCTGGGGGAAGTATTTTTTTGTACATGTTCTATGCAATGTGTGGCTCCTCTTTGGAGGTAAAACTTGATTTCCAGGCTATAGGAAAGGGTGCATACAGTATGATTTGATATATGTATATCCTACTGTACATGTTGGACTATAAAAGACAGGCAGCTGCTGGATGAGTGTGGATAAGATTCATGATTTGCCCCTCAAAATTGAAAAAAATAACAACTGTTTGCACTTTGCAACTAACTTTGGCTACTTTTTTAAATGTTATTTCTCAATCGTGGTCCAAACAAATGACATGTTATATGAATTAGAAATGAAATTGTATTTACTGGAAGTCTGGAGGATGTATTTTATTTTTTACATTTAACATTATCACTGTATTGGTAATACAAACTGTCTTTTTAATGCCTTAAGTTGTGAACCTACAAAATGACCTGGACAGTTTGTGTTCTACTCTACACAGATGACAGGAACCAGATCTGCTATATTGTGGATATATTATTGCCTTTCCTTATATACTGGAGCACATTGCTTCTGACATTGTGTTTGAATGCTGGAGCATAGTGTATACATTGCAGTGTGCTCACGCTGGGTGTACAGAGTTTCTCTCAGTTGCTACAAGTCCCACATACCTTAGACAGGTCTTTTTTTTAGATGACTCAGTAACCCTGTAATGGTGCTGTATAGTCTAGTAGGAATATGTCAGCATCTATGTTATTTTAAATATATATATTGGTCTGTGAAATACTACATGCCATGAAACACATTTGTACTAATAAATTGAATTTTGTTTACTTTGGACATATCTGATCTTTCTTATATCGTGCACATCACTACAATATTTATTTTGGGGTCTGCATATCATGTCTACCATTGAGCTGTAGTGACGTACGCTTTGCATACTCTCCCCTCACTCTCTCTGTTACTCCACCCCCACTTGATCTGTTACTCTCCCCCCACTCTCTGTTACTCTCCCCCCACTCCCTCTCTGTTTCTCTTTCTCTCTCCTCGCCTCCTCTCTCCCCGCCTCCTCTCTCCCCGCCTCCTCTCTCCCCGCCTCCTCTCTCCCCACCTCTCTCCTCCGCTTCTTCCCTCCCCTACTCTCTCTGTTAGTCTTCCCCACTCTCTCTCCCCCCTCTCCCCCCACCTCTCTCTCCTCCACTTCCTCTCTCATACACACACGCACACACGCACAAAATAAAATAATAATTTATAAATTATATATATATACATACATATACTCACACACGCACACGCACATGCACATTTATAGAGTCTGTTTTGTCACACAAATCCTGTGATGTAGCAGGTAAGGAATTGGACTAGCATATGGAAGGTCCTGGGTTTGATTCCAGCATGTGTATTATATAAAATGCATTCCTATTCAATTCCCACATGTGTCCGTCACGAGAGAACAGCAAATATATACAATAACCGGCCAGATTGAACAAGACTAGGATATAGTAAACTGAATGAGTTTATTTCCTATGAGCAGAACAGACAATGCATCAAGCAAATAACATTACAGAAATATTTACACTTACTGGGGTTGGACCAGGAGATATTCAGCCGAATAGCAGCTCCTTAGTTGTTATAGGTCACGACAAGCAACAAGCAACACAGGAATAAGGGGTGCAAGCAACTATATAGATGCAGGCCCCCCACTCCTAACCTGGCAGTTCAGTTTTTGGTGAACAATTACCTTGTCTCAATCACAGGTTGCCAGGTAACGCAAGAAGCTGGGTTTACCCAGCCCCTCAGTAATACACCCCTCCCCTGTAGCTACTTGGCCAGCCCATTTATAAAACAATATGACATGATGCCTTCGTTGCCATCCTGTCTAGCAAAAATGCTTATTGGGCAGAGGTCTTTCATGTAGGGTGTTATGTTTGACAGGTGAAATGGTTATCACCTAGTTGTGAGACCTGGTCTGCATAGGCAATGAGGTGAGTCACCTCTGAGGAACTTCTCCACAACAAAGCCTTTCAAGTAGCCTCCTTTGATTGTACAATTACATATCAAAGGGGCCATTTGGCAAGCTTCCAAACTTATATCCAAAGTTATAGTAAAAACAGCGATAACTCATAACTATATTTCCCATATATTAAATCAGATTAACAATATGTATGCAACCTGTGTTCGTTGCATAGGAAAGCCTTGTAGCACAAACACATACAGAGATATTGTTCTATGGGGTTTACATTATAACAAATACACAGTTAACCCCTCTCTCCATGTTAATACATAACATAGCAATTAATTCTGCTGAAGTGGGGGAATGCAGATCAACATATACACAGATCCCATTAACCCCTCATATCCATAAGATAACAGGATATATACAACAACATAAACACATAAGGAGACAAAGAGTTCTCCTAAAAGATCCCCATTCACTGCACAGCAAAGCTGAAAATTATATTCAGGGTACAAATACCCACTAGATAGGTAACAAAATTAGCTGTAAGGGGTACAAATAAGTAACCGCTCCCAGCACTGTGGGAGGACAGTTACCACTAAAAGCCAGATGGCAAAAAATAATAAATACTTTATTGATCAACAAAAACGGTGCAATGACGCATACTCAAAACTACCATAAAAACAATTAAAACACACATAAAGGGTGACATTTAGTTCAGGGATATCAGGGATATCAAAGGATAAATCCAAAGTAACTCAGTATAAATCCCCTAACCAAGTGCTCAGATCGCAGTTGATGAGACAGAGTATGTAGATCAATGTCAAAATACAAATACTGATTATCCCTCTTATCTCAGGGTGGGGTGCAGGTACAAATGGGAATCAATAGATAAATGCTGTGAATCATTGTATAGAAAGCACTAGGTGCAATGCGCCAAGTATATACATACAACTTGTGCAATATGCGAATCAGAATTCTATTCAGTATATCCCATAATTAGTATATTCGTTATATAAACAGCATTGAATGCAATGCGCTAAGTATAAGCATTCAACTTGTGCAATTTGTAACCAGCTACTCCCACCACATCAGGAACGATCTCACCCGTTACTCCTCCTACACGACGTCAACGTGATGACGTCATGCCGACATACGTTTCGTGCATAAGGGGCTGGCGCTTTTTCAAGGTGGGAGGTGATAGACAGAGCAGCGCTGCCCTCTTATATACCCGTGTGCTGTGCGATCCTTAAAGGTACCTCTACCACACATGAATGTAGTGGTAGACAGCTCATATAAACATATAAGATAAATAGATGGATAAATGAAACGGGGGATAATGAGACTGTGTCCTAAATCACTGGTTGGTCCTAGGCTCTTGGTAAGTTCATTTGGCTCTTCACCTACTATAGTATAGCTACCTGGCTAGCTTAAATAAAGCGCATAAATAACATTAAGATACTGGCAACTAGGGAGACAAGGAAACAATGATCATAATAAAAATGGCATCCAATATATACACATACCTATCTCAATCACAAACCACATTAATATTAATATACACTGATGTATCAATTATATCAACATCTATGTATATGCCCTTGATGTGGTTTGTGATTGAGATAGGTATATCTATCAATGTATATATGTGAGTATATATTGGGTGACTGTGATTCATTGGGTGACTGTGATTGATTGTGTGCCTGTGATTGATTGGGTGACATTGATTGGGTGACATTGATTGTTTGGGTGACTGTGATTGATATGCATTAATTTGGTGACTGTGATTGATTGACTGTGTATATAGTATGTGAGTGATATTGATTGAATGTGTATATACTGCTGCGACACACTTTATTCGAGCAAATACCCAGTATGTACCTGGCAGATACCTGGAATGCGCCGCTCCTCACCTCTGACAAGCCCCGTTGCATTTGCCTTCCCAGCCTGGGTTCATGCCTGGCTGATGGGCGGCTGATCTGTTAAATGATAATGATTAGGATTTAATAGGCTGCAATGCTTCGCGTGTCTACCAGATGGCATAAATTCATGAATTGTAATGCAGTATATATATATATATATATATATATATATATATATACTGTGCAGTATTGCAGCCAGCGGGAATAAAATGCTTCAATCCCTGCCTGGAAAATAACTCAATGCACTCGGGCAGAAAACAGTCACAAACCTCAATACACCCGGGTATACCCGAATTCGTGGGACTAGCCGAGCTCGAATAAAGTGTGTCGCCAGTGTACTGCAGTGTGTGAGTGAGTGAGAGACTGTGTATGCATTTCATAGTACATATGCAGGAATCGATCCCAGGACCTTCCACATGCTAGTCCAATTCCTTACCTGCAACGCCACAGGGTTGGTGTGACAAACGGGTGTTTTTAGAATCCTATGTGCTCATTTTCATGTAATTTCCCAGAATCCATTGCTGCAGTGGAAGCTCTGTATGCTGGGGATAATGGTGAAAGGCAGGGTTGCAGACCTGCCTAAGACATGTGAATGTGCTCACAAGTGAAATATATATATATAAACACACACACACACACCTCTAATATATACATTCATATTTATAGAGTCTGTTTTGTCACACAAATCCTGTGGTGTATGTGTATTATATAAAATGCATTCATGTTCAATTCTCACCTGTGTCCAATAGAAATAAAGCATTGAAGGTTTAAAAAAATAAATTAAAAAAAATAATAATATGTACATTATAAATATACACTCACTCGCATAATATACATATATATATATATATATATATATATATATATATACTGACATTAAAAATTGATTGATTGTGTGCCATTGATTGTGTGCCATTGATTGTGTGTGATATTGATTGATTAAGTGATATTGATTGGGTGATATTGATTGGGTGTCTATGATTGATTGGTTGACTGTGTCTGTGATTGTTTGGGTAACATTGATTGTTTGGGAGACTAATTGATTGTGTGTCTGTGATTAATTGGGTGTCTATGATTGCTTGGTTGACATTGATGTGTTGAGTGACATTGATTGATTAGGTGACTGATTGATTGGGTGACATACATTTATTGTGTGACATTGATTAATTGTGTGACATTGATTGATTGGGTGACATTGATTGATTGGGTGACTGTGATTAATTAATTGGTTGACTGTGATTGATTGTGTATGGATTTCATAGTACATTTGCAGGAATCGATCCCAGGACCTTCCACATGCTAGTCCAATTCCTTACCTGCAACGACACAGGGTTGGTGTGACAAATGGGTGTTTTCAGAATCCTATGTGCTCATTTTCATGTAATTTCCCAGAATCCATTGCTGCAGTGGAAGCACAGGCACCCAATCAATCAATGTGCACCATTCCTGCACTTTCTGACCTAAAACGGGGCAGAAAGCTGCCTAACATCTTTGGACTATGTCACAATATATATATATATATATATATATATATTTATGTGCCGGTTTTTCTACTGAATACACGCTGCTTTTTGTTCCTTTGAGTGTGCTGTCTCCTTCTTGCCTCGTGATCTTGGGATCCTGGATCTACTCGGTAAGGAACCTATCTATACTGTACATTACCTGTATGGGACAAGCACCTTTTTACCACATATGTGTGTGCCATCTGTTTATTTTTTTATATATATATATATATATATATACAAAAACACAAAAAACACAGGCGCACTCATAGCGTAAAATAGTATAACAATAGATTTATGGAATGAAGGATTTAAAAATACACACTCACAAACATAGCTGATAATAAAGCATTTTTGAGTAAAACTCAGCCCGTTCAGACGCAGGAACCCAGTGAGAAGGACTTCGATGTAATGTCCGTGGTATGTCCTGCTGTAATAGCCCCTCTGTGTCCTTGCAGAGACCGGAAAACACGAGGGACGCCGCCTTCCCCTTGCTCCGGCGTTACTGCTTGTTATTACTGCATGTTATTGCTGTGCTGCTAGCATTTATATCAGCCGTCCAGCCTTCCAGCCCGTTTTCCCCTGTGAACCTTCTCCGGCAAAAACCTCACTGACGTCACCGAGCTCACGCGAGATTTGGATCAATGTACTCACTGTGTAACGCCGGAGCAAGGGGAAGGCGGCGTCCCTCGTGTTTTCCGGTCCCTGCAAGGACACAGAGGGGCTATTACAGCAGGACATACCATGGACATTACATCGAAGTCCTTCTCACTGGGTTCCTGCGTCTGAACGGGCTGAGTTTTACTCAAAAATGCTTTATTATCAGCTATGTTTGTGAGTGTGTATTTTTAAATCCTTCATTCCATAAATTTATTGTTATACTATTTTACGCTATGAGTGCGCCTGTGTTTTTTGTGTTTTTGTAGATATCCTCAAGGAAGTGGTGTTCCCTTCACTCGGGCTGCAGAGACTCTTTTGGATAGCAATTGGAGTATTTTCTAGGATTTGTATTTATTATTGATATATATTTTTCTGGACATTTTCTTTTTTGTTTTATTTTATTTATTTTATTTTTTCATGTATTCTATTGTTTTATTGCATTAGTCATTAAATTATTTTTATCTGTTCCACTGTGCATAGTATAGGTTTTACTTATATCTTTAGAGGGTTTTTATATAGAGTTTTAGGTTGGCGCCAATTTTTTCTTTTGTTTTGATTTATATATATATATATAAAAGAAAAGAGGAGAGAGCGCACGCCCCATAGCGTAAAAAAGTAACAATTTATTGGATTGGGGATGGGAGAAGGGGACAGATAAGAATCGCACTCACAAGATGTCAAATACAAATGCACAATTGTGAAATATCATATCACCACCAAGCTGCAATATCACCGCAATCCAAGGACGAAATCCACAGGGAAGATGATACTCCGTGCTTGCAGTCAATAAAGATTGTAGAACCCCAGATGTAACCTTTTCGTTGGTGTTTAGCTGCTCGGCTAGGTGTCTCACACGGCTCAGAAGAACAAACGGTCTGTAAAAACATCCAGCGCGACCCAACCAGATCGCGCACTTCCATAGTGACGCAGTGTCGTGACGTAATTGCGTAGTGACGTCACTGACGCGTTTTGTCGCAACAGCGACTTTATCAAAGGGGAATGGGTTGAGAGTTCACATGGCGGGATATATAAACCCTATTGTTGCTTAGCAACCATTAAGTTCAATCCTCATAGGTACAATCATTAGGGTTACCTTATGGCCAATGGAATTACAATGTTAAATATAATCGAAGGTTACAATATGAACAACAATCTAGATCTAAAACAGAAAGCTACATGAAATAGACATAGAAACCAAGAAGCTATATGAAGACAACTCATATGCAGTTAATGTACTTGTTACGCTCAAAAATTCAACACTTATGCCTATTAAAAGCTCATAATATGAAAAAATATATAAAATCATATAAATAAAAACAATATATGTAATATTATTTTATAAAATAAAAAAATATATATAAAAATATATACATAAAATGTATACATATGTCGGAATATATCAAATTCATGAATGAGTCTTTAACATAATTATAATCTATAATAGCAGACAGGGTTAGAGAGACCAGGAAACATACATGAATGTATAAATATTTCCCGGTAATATGACCAATGTGAATGTGAATATACACAGATCTATCTATTTAATAATGATGGACACATAAAACGTTATGAAGAATAATGTATTATGTATAGTATAAACTCAATAAGAGGCAGAAGAAGAAGAACAAAAAGGAACAGCATATAAATGGGTTAAGTATTAGTAACAAGGAGGGATGTAGGAAGAAGGAGCAAGACCAGGGTACTTGTGTCCAAGAACTCATTAAGTCCACCAGGAGACAACGTGCCTAACTGGTGGATCCAGAATGTCTCCTGGCAACAAAGGATCTTAAAGCGATCGCCACCAAGAGCAAAAGGAGAAATGCATTCAAGACCCATAATGGTTAGAGTTTTGGGATCCCGATTGTGTACCAGTTTAAAATGTCTGGATACACTGTGGGAATTGATACCATTTACTACATTTCTCCTATGCTCCAGGAAGCGAGTGTTCAGAGGGCGTGTCGTACGACCCACGTATTGTAGGTCACAGCCACATTGTAACACATACACTATGTGAGTACTTAAACAATTTATGTGGCCCCTCACTTGGTAAACAATACCCCTAGGAATGGAGACAAAACTGGATTTAATACTAAGGTGTTTGCAAGTGATACATCGACCCCTGCCGCACCTATGATTTCCACGAGGGACCGCAGGGGCGGCAGTGGCAGATGCACCAGTTGACCTGAGTTTGCTAGGAGCAACTATACTTTTAATATTCCTGGCCTTTCTATAGGTGATGGGAATCCTGTCTGGAAGAAAAGCCCCCAAATGAGGGTCACATATTAAGATTTTCCAATGGTCATTCAAGATGTTACAAATAGACCTATAAGATTGATTATAAGTAGTTATAAATCTTACAGACGAAGGATTAACATCAGCCACAGGTGTAGGTGTAGTATAGTTCAAACAAAGGTGTCTCACACGGCTCAGAAGAACAAACGGTCTGTAAAAACATCCAGCGCGACCCGACCAGATCGCGCGCTTCCATAGTGACGCAGTGTCGTGACGCAATTGCGTAGTGACGTCCCTGACGCGTTTCGGCGCAACAGCGACTTTCTCAAAGGGGAATGGGTTGAGATTTCACATGGAGGGATATATAAACCCTATTTTTGCTTAGCAACCATAAAGTTCAATCCTCATAGGTGCAATCATTAAGGAGGCAGTTCTTTCTAACATTTTGAGTTCTTTTGATGTTAATACATTGGGTTTAAAATTTACTTTTGAGATCAGTCCTGTATCTATTATTTTCTTGGACCTTTATCTTACTTCAGATTCCGATCTAAATATTGTTACTTCTATTCATTTCAAACCGGTATCGGTTAATAATTACATACATGCATCCAGCAATCACCATGAACAATGGATTAATAATATTCCTTTAGGGCAGTTCCATCGCCTTAAGAGGAATTGCAGTAGAGAGTGTGAGTTTCTGCATCAATCAGATATATTAAGTGATAAGTTCATTTCAAAAGGTTATGATGCTAAACTCATCACTGACTCATTTAATAAAGTTCAGGCCTTAGATAGATCACAACTATTGAAAAACAGTTTTCGTTTTGGTTTTAGTGTTTTTCAATAGTTGTGATCTATCTAAGGCCTGAACTTTATTAAATGAGTCAGTGATGAGTTTAGCATCATAACCTTTTGAAATGAACTTATCACTTAATATATCTGATTGATGCAGAAACTCACACTCTCTACTGCAATTCCTCTTAAGGCGATGGAACTGCCCTAAAGGAATATTATTAATCCATTGTTCATGGTGATTGCTGGATGCATGTATGTAATTATTAACCGATACCGGTTTGAAATGAATAGAAGTAACAATATTTAGATCGGAATCTGAAGTAAGATAAAGGTCCAAGAAAATAATAGATACAGGACTGATCTCAAAAGTAAATTTTAAACCCAATGTATTAACATCAAAAGAACTCAAAATGTTAGAAAGAACTGCCTCCTTAATGATTGCACCTATGAGGATTGAACTTTATGGTTGCTAAGCAAAAATAGGGTTTATATATCCCTCCATGTGAAATCTCAACCCATTCCCCTTTGAGAAAGTCGCTGTTGCGCCGAAACGCGTCAGGGACGTCACTACGCAATTGCGTCACGACACTGCGTCACTATGGAAGCGCGCGATCTGGTCGGGTCGCGCTGGATGTTTTTACAGACCGTTTGTTCTTCTGAGCCGTGTGAGACACCTTTGTTTGAACTATACTACACCTACACCTGTGGCTGATGTTAATCCTTCGTCTGTAAGATTTATAACTACTTATAATCAATCTTATAGGTCTATTTGTAACATCTTGAATGACCATTGGAAAATCTTAATATGTGACCCTCATTTGGGGGCTTTTCTTCCAGACAGGATTCCCATCACCTATAGAAAGGCCAGGAATATTAAAAGTATAGTTGCTCCTAGCAAACTCAGGTTAACTGGTGCATCTGCCACTGCCGCCCCTGCGGTCCCTCGTGGAAATCACAGGTGCGGCAGGGGTCAATGTATCACTTGCAAACACCTTAGTATTAAATCCAGTTTTGTCTTCATTCCTAGGGGTATTGTTTGCCAAGTGAGGGGCCACATAAATTGTTTAAGTACTCATATAGTGTATGTGTTACAATGTGGCTGTGACCTACAATACGTGGGTCGTACGACACGCCCTCTGAGCACTTGCTTCCTGGAGCATAGGAGAAATGTAGTAAATGGTATCAATTCCCACAGTGTATCCAGACATTTTAAACTGGTACACAATCGGTATCCCAAAACTCTAACCATTATGGGTCTTGAATGCATTTCACCTTTTGCTCTGGGTGGCGATCGCTTTAAGATCCTTTGTCGCCAGGAGACATTCTGGATCCACCAGTTAGGCACGGTCTCCTGGTGGACTTAATGAGTTCTTGGACACAAGTACTCTGGTCTAGCTCCTTCTTCCTACATCCCTCCTTGTTACTAATACTTAACCCATTTATATGCTGATCCTTTTTGTTCTTCTTCTTCTGCCACTTATTGAGTTTATATTATACATAATACATTATTCTTCATGTAGCCATGCATAATAATGGACTGCAGACATCTTCTCTGTTGGCAGTAAACCCTGGTAAGTACAGGAATGCCAGCAGTAGTTATGGAGGTTTTCCCTCACACCCTGGTGAGGTGCCCTATGTATGGATGCATGCTTTGAGTCCCTGGATAGTGACCTCAGGGATGTGCCTGCCCCCCTGAGGTATATAAGGCACAACACTGTCAAGTTAAGGTTGTTGTTGCTGATGTGTTTGGCTCCTGTGAAAGGGATTGCAGGATAGCTTGGTGCCCACTAGTGCTGTAACTAGTGGCACGGGTTTCCAAATCAAGCCTGTCAAGGCCACACTGTGTCCAGGGACCTGGCACAGGGGTGATCTCCCTACGGGGAGAGGGGATCCCACTCCAATTGGGAGGGCGTACCTGGCAAAGGGACAGCACGGAGAAATGTGCGGCTAGAGCTGAGAGCTGCGTGGGGCAGTCTACTACATCGAGTACGTCAATAAAGATGCCCTGTTTAAAGATACCCCCACTGTGTGAGTGTGAGATTACTCAACAGTGGATGAGACCACCAAGAAGGAGTTCCTCACCAGGACCATCTCCCTGCGGAAGCACAGATCCTGATGAGGTGGAGGCGCTGCACATGGTATAGGTAGGACTCGTACCCACTACCTCAGCTACCTGTCCCTGATGACATCCCCTAATACCATCATGCGGGAGACTCAGGAGTCCTGTTACCTGCAGGTGCACCACCATACACGATCACGTAATGGGGACCGGTTAGACCACACGGGCCAATGTGAGATTGGGTGGGTCAACAAGGAGGGAATACACGTTACATTTGGAGGCGCTGCTGAGAGACCTGTCAAGAGAACAGGCTTTTGCTAGGCACACTAGGAAACACTTTGTGCTGTGTGGGACGGAGCCAGGGGTAGTCGGGGAGCTGCTGGAGCTGCAGACTGCACAGACGACCTGGGATCCTACAAGGGGTTAGTGGGTCTGGAGAGGGGGGCTATTGCTGTTCTAGTCGCCTTGAGGTAGCGCTGGTGGGGGATGCTGGAAGGGATAAACTGGTAACTTAGGGCAGGAATTCTGGAAGGGTCCGCGCTAGGCTAGCCAACAGTAGGTAGACGCCCAAGTACTGCATGGAAGAGCCAGAGTACTCTAGTCTCCATTCCAGACCACTTACCAAGAGTAGCACAGACTGGGAGGAAGGAGATACAGTAGACACCGAGAGAGTGAACCTAGCCTGAAGTAGTGCAACACCAGTCAGATCTACGTTAGGTACACAAGGTGGTGCACAAGGCATTTTTATTGTATCGATGTGGTAGCTGCCCCGCAGAGCGGAGCTCCATGTACAAGAATCCAATATTCAGTGGCCGCGAGAGAACTGCAAGAATGGAGGATCTGCTAGGCGCAGAAGGTCCAGGATGGCGGACGGAGGCCGAGGAAGAGATCGCACCTGTTCTGTGCGAGTATGAGGAACAAGCTACAGAAGAGACTTTTGTGAGCCTGTTATGGAATGGCGTGAAAGCTGTGGCTGCGCCGTGTTTGTCCTGCTTATGCCCTGGGGATAGTAACCCCGAGGACAGCGAGGACGACAGTATTGTCAGATGGGAGGAACAAAATGGACTTGCTTATCATTCGATACACAAACAAACAAACGCTACCTCAAATGTGATTCAAAGAGACAGTACGAACCAAGATGGCGGTTCCCGCATTCCCGGGACACCGTGTGGGCCAGCTGCAGAAAGTCTTGCAACTTTGCAGTTTGCTGATTGTTGGCCAGGAGTGGCACCAACGAGAAAACCCCACCCTGTTGGGGAGTATGGCGCGAAAGCTGGAGCCGCGCCCTCATGGACTATGACTCACTCCGCCCCTGTGCTGGGTTTGCCTACAAGTATAAGAGACCTCCCTCTAGTTTCAACCAGGGGGAGTGGTTTACAGTTCCACCGGATGCGGATGGAGAAGGTAGGAGGAGGGGTTGCCAAACCAGCCCCTGCACTCCAGTTGCGAAGAGCCATTGACCAGTACAGGCCATTGAAGAGAGTACTCCCGCTAGTGAATATGGCTGGTGTACCCGATCAAAAGGAACAGAGTCCGTTGATCACAACACATCCCTACTCGGCTCCAGGAGGCTTCCTGATCCTCCGGGTAGAGGGTGTAGAGACTGTGGCGTGTCTCTGCCTGTCGTGCAGACTGCCGGGCGGAGCCATGGGCAGTGAGCCCCGATGCCCTCATTGTGGACTGCAGTATCTGTGGCCCATGCCGACTTTTGTGCCAGTGCAAGCGGTGGAAGCCAAGGAAGATGTCCCTATGTTGGCAGAAGAGCTTCCGGGCGCATTATGGTGAGAAACGACGGGTCCCGAAGAACCGGGACCAGGGCGGGTTTCCAAGAAAGAAAAACATAGTCATCGACGGGGTGACAAGAGGGGGGCACATCGGCGATCACCTAACGGGATGCCCCGACCGAATGCGAAGCTAGAGTCCTCAGACGAGGAGTGCGCAAGGCTGTCGGATGCGCTGGATCTGATGCCAGAGTACCATACCAGTGGTACGCCTTGGCGAGATGCCATCCCTCGTGGTGTGGAGACACGGAGTCGAGTGTCACCAGTACCGCGACAACCCGAGCAGCGGAGTTCCACGGGCGTGGTGACTAGCGGTTCAGATGGAGGTCGATCCACCCCGACCCTACGGCATAGTAAGGCAAAGCCGGGTCTATTTGCAAAAAAGTGATCAGAGGATGATCACCAAAAAGATTCCCGTTATATTGCACTCAGCCTAATGTTTATTTTCTTATAGCTAAACAGTAGATGTCACACGATTGCATATATAATGCAAACACCAAGGAGATAAGTACAAGGAAAAATGAAAAATAATAAAATTTTATTAAACTCTTCTATCAAAAAACACTCTAATAAAATGTTAAAACTCTTGCCTCTGTTGTTTACACAGTATCTGCCAATTGTTCTATTAAGGTCAAATAGTATTCCTACCAAGAGGTCATGGGTATTAAATTGCCTCCATGTGCTAGTATATGCAGAGGTTTGGGAAGTAAAGACACCCTAATCATGGGTATATATCTCAATCTTTGTTAATCATGGCTTAAAGGTCTGATACAAACTATGCATTTATTGGTATAGTGTGACAAATTTCAAACGTTCACAGTGTGTTTGCTTCTGTGATGAAATCTTAGCTGCAGTGGGTTCTGCACATTTGGCAACACTGTTGAAACTACACACATATGAATTGTATACAAAAATGCTACTCAATGACAGAGAGTGTGTCAGCATAGTTTCACTCTCATGATGCCTCTCAGTGTATAGAGATCACGGTCCGTCACCGTAAGTAGCAAGTTAAGTATGTGCATACAAGCAAACAGGCAGATATAGGGTCTGTCTCAAACACAGCACTACCTAGATTGGTAAAAGGCAACCTATACCTATGAATACCTCAGTGAGGTCATATACCATGACTAACAGATCTTATATGTATAACTAGCTGAGAGCCCCGGCGTTGCCCGGGATGTTTGTGGTGTGGGTGTGGCATTTGGGTGGGGAGTGGTCCACACGGCCCATGTGCAGTGGTAGTGCTGCTGTGGCTGTACTGATGGTGATTGTATCGGTGTGCTGATTTGGGAGGGTTTGGTGCTGATGTGGGGGTGCGGATGTGGGTGTGCCGATGGGGGAGGTGCAAAGGTGGCGATGTGTGGGTGCTGATGGTGTTGATGGGGGCTGGGAATGGCGGGGAGCCGAGAATGCCAGTGTGCTGGGGAGGCATGGGATACCGGTGTGCTGATGTGGTGGTGCTGGGGATAGTGTGTGTGTGTGTATACATGTTTGTGTGTATACATTGTATGTGTGTGTGTGTGTGTGTGTGTGTATACATGTGTGTGTGTGTATGTGTACGTGTGTGTGTATACATGTGTGTGTGTATACATGTGTGTGTGTGTGTGTGTATACATGTGTGTGTGTATGTATACATGTGTGTATGTATATATTGTGTATATACAACATGTTTGTGTGTGTATACACATGTGTGTGTGTGCATACACGTGTGTGTGTATACACGTGTGTGTATAAACGTGTGTGTATACACGTGTGTGTGTATAAACATGTGTGTGTATACATGTGTGTGTATACACACGTGTGTGTGTGTATACGTGTGTGTGTGTATACATTGTGTGTATGTATACGTGTGTGTGTACGTGTGTGAGTGTATGTCTCCATGTGTGTGTGTACGTGTACATGTGTGTGAGTATAGGTGTACATGTGTGTGTGTGTGTGTGTGTACGTGTCTACGTGTACATGTGTGTGTGTGTGTACGTGTACATGTGTGTGTCTACGTGCGTGTGTGTACGTGTGTGTACGTGTGTGTCTACGTGTGTGTGTGTCTACGTGTGTGTGTTTGTGTATACGTGTGTGTGTTTGTGTATACGTGTGTGTGTGTATACGTGTGTGTATACATGTGTGTGTGTATACATTGTGTGTATGTATACGTGTGTGTGTACGTGTGTGAGTGTATGTCTCCATGTGTGTGTGTACGTGTACATGTGTGAGTATAGGTGTACATGTGTGTGTGTGTGTGTGTACGTGTCTACGTGTACATGTGTGTGTACGTGTCTACGTGTACATGTGTGTGTGTGTGTGTACGTGTACATGTGTGTGTCTACGTGCGTGTGTGTACGTGTGTGTGTACGTGTGTGTGTGTGTGTACGTGTGTGTCTATGTGTGTGTGTGTTTGTGTATACGTGTGTGTGTTTGTGTATACGTGTGTGTGTATACGTGTGTGTGTGTGTGTGTATACGTGTGTGTGTGTGTGTATACGTGTGTGTGTGTGTGTCTACGTGTGTGTGTGTTTGTGTCCCTGTGTGTCCTTTGGCCCGTCACTCCGCCTCAGGCCAATGAGAGGTGTGCGGGGGTGGGAGGAGGTGGGAAGTGGGGGGGGGAGGAGGTGAGGAGGGGGGAAGGGGGGGAGGTGGTGAGGAGGGGGAAGGGGGGGAGGTGGTGAGGAGGGGGGAGGGGGCCATACAACCGTGATTCCTCTGCATCTAGCGTTTGCTCGGCAATAAATGATTAATGTCTTCCCACATATGTTTTCACCATATAAGCTAACACTGATGTGGGAACTGCACTATTCACTGGAATCAAATAGCATTACATTTAGAGTGCTATATCTTTAAGAGGTTGTTACGCGATCCCTCTGGGCAAGATAGAATTGGGGAATGAACACATACTAGTTGTACCCCTAAGCCCCGCCCTCAGGAGAGGTGAGATCTTGAAGAATGCAGGCACACTCCTCCCGCCTTGAAGAAGCGCCGGTTCACGGCACGAAACAGCTGTCGGGCAGTCAGGCGACGCAACTACCGATGACGTCAGCCAGTTTGGAGGAACTTGCCACACACAGTGTGCCGAGCAAACGCTAGATGCAGAGGAATCACGGTTGTATGGCTCTATACTTACCCATGAGACAAATGTGCAACTTAGTTACATTTTAACCGAGGCACTGGGATATACAGTATGTGCACATATACTTAGAGGGTATTAACCCCATGTTAGACACACAGCGGATTGGCTGTGTCTCTGAGCCGCAACTAGAGTTTATTTATGAGAGCTGTCTGCAAAAGCCTAAGACAGCGCTCTGTTTGGGATA
Source organism: Ascaphus truei (assembly GCF_040206685.1). Classification (NCBI taxonomy): domain Eukaryota; kingdom Metazoa; phylum Chordata; class Amphibia; order Anura; family Ascaphidae; genus Ascaphus; species Ascaphus truei. The sequence goes on from NC_134483.1 coordinate 329,513,450, forward strand.
TTCATGTTATGTATATATGAGGTACTAAAAATTGCATATATGTTGAGAGGGTATTAACCCCCTTTCCTACACACGGTTGATTTGAACTGCAACTGCACTGCATTTCATCCACGTGAGTTGTCCTTAAACAGCTGTGACAGCGCTATGTCAGGGGCAATCATATTATACATATAAGATCTGTTAGTCATGGTATATGACCTCACTGAGGTATTCATAGGTATAGGTTGCCTTTTACCAATCTAGGTAGTGCTGTGTTTGAGACAGACCCTATATCTGCCTGTTTGCTTGTATGCACATACTTAACTTGCTACTTACGGTGACGGACCGTGATCTCTATACACTGAGAGGCATCATGAGAGTGAAACTATGCTGACACACTCTCTGTCATTGAGTAGCATTTTTGTATACAATTCATATGTGTGTAGTTTCAACAGTGTTGCCAAATGTGCAGAACCCACTGCAGCTAAGATTTCATCACAGAAGCAAACACACTGTGAACGTTTGAAATTTGTCACACTATACCAATAAATGCATAGTTTGTCTCAGACCTTTAAGCCATGATTAACAAAGATTGAGATATATACCCATGATTAGGGTGTCTTTACTTCCCAAACCTCTGCATATACTAGCACATGGAGGCAATTTAATACCCATGACCTCTTGGTAGGAATACTATTTGACCTTAATAGAACAATTGGCAGATACTGTGTAAACAACAGAGGCAAGAGTTTTAACATTTTATTAGAGTGTTTTTTGATAGAAGAGTTTAATAAAATTTTATTATTTTTCATTTTTCCTTGTACTTATCTCCTTGGTGTTTGCATTATATATGCAATCGTGGGACACCTACTGTTTAGCTATAAGAAAATAAACATTAGGCTGAGTGCAATATAACGGGAATCTTTTTGGTGATCATCCTCTGATCACTTTTTTGCAAATACAATTGGTTCTTCCCCCTGCACCGCCATTTCTACTATATACTGAGAATATTAAGGTTGAGCAGGGATGACCCCCTTTCCTAATTAAAAAGCCGTGTCTATCGCAGGCTCCGGGGGTGGTGAGCAAGGAAGAGCGGAGCCAGGCCCAGACGGGATCGCGCAGGAGCAAGGCGTTGCCGGATGTCCTTGTGGAGGAAGAGGTCTCGATTTGGGACCCAACCCAAGATGGCGGCGAGGCACGTGCATGCACGGAGAATGTTCCTGATGACCAGAGCGGGGTCGAGTGGGAAATGATCGCGCCTCTACGGTCGAGCAGCGGAAGCCGGTCGCCTACGTCGAGGAGGAATGGGCGATCGATCCGGAGAGTAAAAAGTCCCAGCACTAGCGAAGAGACTTTGTGGCGGAGCTGAGCCAGGTATTGCTGAGGAGCAGGTCGTAGCCCTGCCGATGCCTACTGTCCGGCCCTATCCCCAAACCCCGTCCACTCCCAATGTTAGCCCCAAGGCCTTAGATAAAGTCCCTGTCCCAGTCGTTTTCACGTTTGGGTCATCTTCTAGTCTAGGGATGTCAGGGGATTCCCGGGTCACTTCCGAGGAACGGACTGGGAGCCTGGACTGGGGAACGTCCGATGATGGATCGGTGGGAGGAGGATTTCCAGACAGGTGTCGGTGTCTAGTGACTGTCCTAGTGCGTTGAGTGTCACAATTGGGAACAAGTCGCGGCACCGGGGAATTGCGGCACCATCTGAGGTTACCCTCGGGGTATCTTCTGGGGGGCCCGAAGAAGAGGAATCCCTAGAGTCAGGTCAGGAAGAGCTCAGGGAAACTAGATGGTGGGCGCCGTTGTATGAGGGCTATGTAGCATGGCTTGATCGCACCCGATTCATTCTGGAAAGAGATGGGGTGGTAGATCACTGGTGGACTACGGGCGAATTTGATGATGAGGCTTACCTTAAAGAGTGGCAAATGAGGTGGGGTAAGATTAGGCGAGGCTTAATCACGCCAAAGGGTCCCGAGGGATTAGAGGATCCAGTGGATTCAGACGAACCCCTGTCATGGGTGTAGATCTGTGTATATTCACATTCACATTGGTCATATTACCGGGAAATATTTATACATTCATGTATGTTTCCTGGTCTCTCTAACCCTGTCTGCTATTATAGATTATTATTATGTTAAAGACTCATTCATGAATTTGATATATTCCGACATATGTATACCTTTTTATGTATATATTTTTATATATATATTTTTATTTTATAAAATAATATTACATATATTGTTTTTATTTATATTTTATCTATTTTTTCCATATGAGCTTTTAATAGATATAAGTGTTGAATTTTTGAGCGTAACAAGTTCATTAACTGCATATGAGTTGTCTTCATATAAAGCTTCTTGGTTTCTATGTCTATTTCATGTAGCTTTCTGTTTTAGATCTAGATTGTTGTTCATATTGTGACCTTCGATTATATTTAGCATTGTAATTCCATTGGCCATAAGGTAACCCTAATGATTGTACCTATGAGGATTGAACTTAATGGTTGCTAAACAACAATAGGGTTTATATATCCCGCCATGTGAACTCTCAACCCATTCCCATTTGAGAAAGTCGCTGTTGCGACGAAACGCATCAGGGACGTCACTACGCAATTACATCACGACACTGCGTCACTATGGAAGTGCGCGATCTGGTTGGGTCGCGCTGGATGTTTTTACAGACCGTTTGTTCTTCTGAGCCGTGTGAGACACCTAGCCGAGCAGCTAAACACCAACGAAAAGGTTACATCTGGTGTTCTACAATCTTTATTGACTGCAAGCACGGAGTATCATCTTCCCTGTGGATTTCGTCCTTGGATTGCGGTGATATTGCAGCTTGGTGGTGATATGATATTTCACAATTGTGCATTTGTATTTGACATCTTGTCAGTGCGATTCTTATCCCTCCCCTTCTCCCACCCCCAATCCAATAAATTGTTACTTTTTTACGCTATGGGGCGTGCGCTCTCTCCTCTTTTCTTTTCTACAGGTTCCAGTGGATGTGGTTCATCCATTTGAGAGCAGCCTGAAGTTCCCCTTCTATTGGATATAACTACATATATTCTCTGGACTTCATATTGGGACTGGTTCTATATTTTTATATATACACAATAGTATTGCATTTTTGCTCTATTCTTTTCTTTTACTAGTTCATTTGGTCATTGTGTTATTATTAGTTGTTTACAATATTTTATTCACATTTGTGGTGGTTATCACTTAATTTGTTCACGAGTTAATATATATTATATTTTTTATATGTTCACACTATAGTACATTAATCACATAATCACTGGCGCTACTCTTTTTGTTTGTTATATATATATGCAAAGTGAACAAAAAAGTAATAGTGCGCAAAACTAAATTGTGACGTGATAAGTGAAGGATATGTGAAATAAATAAATAAATAACTTAACCTAGGATTGAGCGTCTGCAGCTGTGATGGAATGGGGGGGCTCAGGATCCCCCTGGAGCTAGCAAATGGATACAAAAAAGACACAGCGCACAACGCTCATAGTGCATTACAAAATATTATTGACATATATAATAAATGGGTGAGTAATGTGCGTACATCAAATGCAATAATAACGAGCAGTTTCGGGATATTTTACCCAACGCCTCCGGAGACCAGAATAGGTGTCCTTGCAGGAGTGATGCTGCTGTCCTCGATATTGCAGGGTCCTATTGAAATTGGTGTACAACCTCTGCTGTTCCTTGCTCCCCTAAGCACAGGTAGGCTGGGAGATGCTGATTCCTGCAGTGCTTCAGCAGGGCAGTCTTTGGCATCAGCTGGGCGCCAGCGCTCTCCTCCATGTGAAGCGCTTCCTGGATCGTGACGTCACCACGGGGATTTCGGCGCCACTCACAAACAGTCAAAGTCGCGCACTGGGGTGCTAGTATGAGGCTAGAACACTGGTAAACCTTGTCCTACGCGTTTCGAAACGGAACGTTTCTTCTTCAGGGACTAGTACTGAGTGGACGTCACGATCCAGGAAGCGCTTCACACGGAGGAGAGCGCTGGTGCCCAGCTGATGCCAAAGACTGCCCTGCTGAAGCACTGCAGGAATCAGCATCTCCCAGCCTACCTGTGCTTAGGGGAGCAAGGAACAGCAGAGGTTGTACACCAATTTCAATAGGACCCTGCAATATCGAGGACAGCAGCATCACTCCTGCAAGGACACCTATTCTGGTCTCCGGAGGCGTTGGGTAAAATATCCCGAAACTGCTCGTTATTATTGCATTTGATGTACGCACATTACTCACCCATTTATTATATATGTCAATAATATTTTGTAATGCACTATGAGCGTTGTGCGCTGTGTCTTTTTTGTATCCATATATATGCAAAACCTGCACAATGCTCTACACAGCGGACACAATACAAATACTACACAGGAATCGGGAATACAAAATCAGAGGATGGTTCACCTGTTCCTCCAGCAATGTCGTGTACCTCATCATGTGCATGAAATGCCCAGGGGGCTGCTACTACATAGGTGAGACAGGGCAGGGGCTAAACAAGAGAATGAACCTGCACCGCCACAGCATCACACGCGGAACAAGAGAAAGTCCTGTTGGCGAACATTTCTCTGACTCTGGCCATAAGATGAACGATCTGAGGGTTGCCATACTCAAAGGTAATCTTAAAACACCGAAAGAGAGACTGTTGCATGAATACAAATTTATGCAACTGTTCGGGACACTTAGCAGTGGCCTAAACAGAGATTGAAATTTTATGAGTCATTACTGACTCAAGTGAACTCTCTTCCCATGAGCGCTATAGGCCAGGTCTGTACATACTGTGCTATATGTATGCACACACAGCTGTCTCTCACACATACTTATACTCCTTGTTTTTCCATCCCTATACACCAATAGGGATCACATAGTATCCACACACACTTTTAGTTGTGCTACTAACTCTCACATTTCCACAACCACCCACACCATTTATATCCACTCCCACTCCACACACACCTTTTGTAAAGCACTGTATATACTGTGGGCTCTCCATTGAATTTTTATTCACACTGATACACATACACACTCTTTCATCACTTGCTTTCAGGAACCTTTTGACACCTCCAGGCATAAAACACATCCACACCGGGGGAAGGACCAGCACAGATAACATTCCAATAGACACTGTTTATAGTATAGCTTTTGCTTGCTTCATTCATTGTAACATCGCCGGAAGAAGAGATCAATGTATCTCGAAAGCTCGCACAAATAAAAGCAATTCGTTAGCCACAGAACGGTATCATCTATTTATTTTTTGATTATTGAAGCTCGGCTAACACGGTACTGTTATACTGTATATACATACATACATACATACTGACACTAAATTGGGTGACTGATTGATTGGGAGACTGTTTGATTGGTTGGGTGATTGACTGGGTGACATTGATTGAGAGGGTGTCTGTGATTGGACTTGTGTCCAATAGAAATAAAGCATTGAATGTATAAAAAAAAAAAAAAAAAAAAAAAACAATACTTAACACACACACACACACACACACACACACACACACACACACACACACACACACACACACACACACAATACTGACACTAAACTGATTGATTGGGAGGGTGACATTGATTGATAGGGTGAATTCTTGGAGAAGGATTTAGGAGTGCTTGTAGACAGCAGGCTTAGCAATAGTGCCCAAAGTCATGCAGTAGCTGCAAAGGCAAACAAGATCTTATATTATATTAAACAGGCAATGGATGGAAGGGAAGTAAAGATAATTATGCCCCTTTACAAAGCATTAGTAAGACCACACCTTGAATATGGAGTACAATTATGGGCACTACTCCTTAGAAAGGACATTAGACAAAGAACTAGAGTGCAGAGAAGAGCCACCAAATTAATAAAGGGGCTGGACAATAACTTATGAGGAGAGGCTAGCTAAATAAGAGATTTACATTAGAAGAGGCATCTAAGAGGGAATATGATAACTATATACAAATATATTCGGGGACGCTACAAGGACCTTTCAAAAGAACTATTCATCCCAATGGCAGTACAAAAGGACTCGGGGGCATCCCTTAAGGTTGAGAAAAGGGTTCTTTACAGCGGAGGTGCACAACCTGGGGGGCGTGGGAGGGCGGCGGTTGCAAAGGTCCTTTGCTCTTCCCTAAGGCATTTAAATGAAATGCTGGGGAACGCGTGAGGCCTCTGCAACTCCCAACTTACCGTGATTCATACGGCTATGTGACATGTCGCCATGGCAACACAGTGTGACGTGACCCCACCGCATAATTTGACACAGCTCCAAGGTGGGGAGGGGGGAGGCGTGAGCACCGTGGCAGGCAAGACAGATGGCACAGCAGCACAAGTTAAGTAAGGGCAGTTAAAATGTGGAATTCATTACCCATGGGGACTGTGATGGCAGATACAATAGATTTGTTCAGCAAAAGGTTAGACATCTTTTTAGAAAGGAATACAGGGATATACCAAATAAGTAAACATGGGAAGGATGTTGATCCAGGGAGAAATCTGATTCCTTCCTGACTCCAGGAATGGCAATTTATGTTTCCTCTTGGGAGATTTCATTGCATATGTCACTGGGTTGTTTTTTTTTATTTGCATTCTTCTGGATGAATATACTGTAAGAACAGATATAGGAAAAAGTATCTGTCATCTAAATTTAGCATGGGTTGAACGCATGTCATGTTTCAACCTCATCTACTATATGCAACCTTGCAGAGGAGAAAGGGGATTTGACTAGAGTCGCCGTGTGTATTGCTGCATATCCAAGTCACGTGCTCACATGTGCGGTTCATGACAGATGGTATATTGGGATGGAGTGAGGGACGATATTGTTCATTTGCGGGACCTTTGCAAAGGTTTAAAGTGGGCCAGCTAGTGAGCTGTGTATTAACCCTTGTCCCGTATGCAGATCAAGTGCTGAGTGGTGCGCCGTACGGGACACTGGATAAATACAGGCAACATGCTCTTCAGTAAACAAAAATGGAAAAATATTGATGATCCCATCAAAAATCTGTAAGTTCTTTATAGCAGGGGTGCGCAAACTGCGGGTCGCAGCGGTTAGAGGCCCCGCGCTCTTCCCCAGGGCATTTAAATTAAATGTCAAGGTGGGTGAGCAAGGCCTCCAACTTCCCTTACCTGGTCCCTGCGGCATCTAGCAGCACGTCACCATGTTAACACGATGGGGAGGGGGATAGGGGGGAAGGAGAAACACACCAACATTCTCTCTTTTTATTATTATTATTGGGGGGGGGGAGAACAACACATCACTACAATGGTGGAACAGGGATATCCAATGAACCGAGTTCACACTAGAATTGTCAATTCTCACGTTGGCAACATGAACCATTATCTGGTCATTCAGATTTTTCGGCAGCTAAATCCAATAACATTTCCCTTTGAGACTAGTTAAAATAAAAACTTTTACTACCAAAGTGCACATTTACACATATGCAGCTGTACAAGATGAAATCTAAAGTGAAATTCTTGATATCCTTATTTTCCACGAGTTAGGTAGTCTTGGATTTGTGACGTTATTGATGACACGGAAAAAAATCACTGTTGGTCAATCTGGTTTCTTCTTTTAGAGCAGCACAAGCCACAGATGAAGGGGGGGGGGGGGTTGAAACAAAACAACAAATCTTGATTCCGGTTTGCAAACCGTGTCTTAAATAAAACCAACATCAAATTTAAGACGTCTGCTTCCCAAAGGGGGGGGAAAAAAAATCCAGATCTCATTAATTTTTATTTTCTCTATTGTACCACTGTTTTAGTGCACATACAAGTGTTGTGAAAAGTTTGTGCAAATCTTTCCGCTCCCAATTCTGTGCAAGCTTTAAAATATATGTGTCATTAAAAAAAAATGTGGACATTTAAAATCAACTCAGAGACCAGCATTAACAGTGGTGGCGAAGGCATGTTCTGTCTAGTTTTATAGACTTTGCTTAAAGTCCTTCCAAGCTTCTCAGTGCATTGGGGCTTTAATGGAAAGTTTAAAATGCTTTGTAACAAAAACATTTTATGACCAGCATATTTAGAAACAAAACACCAAAAAAAAAAAGACGCAATAAATTGGCATATTTGTTTATTTAGAAACGGTGCTGTAGTTACATGTATGATCAAACATCACAAAACACAAGGTAGATACGAGTATGTGGTTTAAAACGCACATTGTTCTGCAGGGTTTACGATGTTCTCTTTAATCATCAGCACTGCAGAGTTTTAGCAGCGTTGCCTCGTAATGCCCAGAGGTATCGGACTGCACGGAAAAAGAAAAATAAGTAGTACTTTGAGGGGGAGGGAGGGGAAGAGAGAAACTATAGATTACGTGAGGGATTCAACAGAAAGGGAAACAGTTCCTAAAATGTTTCAGTCTCAAGAAAGGTTATGGATTCAAATATTTGTACTCGCTCATCTCATTTCTACATAGAAACATAATTTGAACCCTTTTCTGATCTATAAAAGAAAACATTTTAGAAGGCTCTTTAAATAAACTGGCCATGCAGCGACTGATCTGGAGACTAATTTAACTTTAAAAAGGACATGTATAATATTTTTTCCCCCAAACATAGTGCACTTCGGTGGAAATGGAGGTAAAATGTAGAATGATTTTTTAATTGTTTTAAATGTTTATAAACTATGAAATCTTTACAGTATTTCAAGATGTAGGCTCAATCAATGGGAGCAGGTCTTTTTTTATACGAAGAAATGCTCTACTCATGCACATACCGGGATTCCAATTTGTTTTATTGTGATCCTGAAATCTTTCACTGGTTTCCATGCCAGAGAAATACTAAGGCCGAGTCCCCTGTTCCACTGACCGCGCTCATGCTTGGAGAGCGGTGACGTCACCAACTCTCCAAGCATGAGCGACGGGTGTCCCTGCTATTTCGCAAGTGTGCTCCGTGTGAGTGGGGACAAAAATTGAAATAGCCAGAAGCAACCTCGCCAAGCACTGTGCTCAGAGGCACAGGGGACTCAGCCTTATATGTCTTAGGACTATATGGAACGCTTTTGTGAATTGCTGATAAGCGGCTTTGACCGTTTCAGTGTAGCCTCGGAATGGAGAACTCTCCTCCGTTAGGTAGGAATCATTCGGTTCTAGCACAACTGCCTATTTGTATTGTTCTTTCTGCAGTTATCCTTTCAGGAATGCATTTGCAAATCCATAAAATTACAACTGTTAAAGATTGCAGACATTCAGTTTTGTCTGCTCTTGTTGACAGACAAGTTCTTGGGATGGACAAGCAGTATGGGAGATTGAGAGCAAGTGTGAGGCAAAGAAACATTTATTGTGTGCGCTCAGTGTCATTGTGCCAAAGTATTTTGCTCAAGTTTGTCCCCGTGTACAGTTTACAATTTGGGGGGTGCCCATAGAGGGTGAAGTTTTAAAAACTCATTCATAAAAAACAGCCATGTATAAAATGATATTATACTGCGCCACAATCCTGCATTAACATCCCACCTACTTGAATAGGAGCGATCACCTACATTGGAGGTTAGCGATTCTCCCCTTACGAATCTGCAGTTAATGGGAGACTCTTACTCAAGCTCTTTTCCAATCTGATTACAAGTTCTTACCTTGATAGACGAATACAAGGAGTATCCCGCAAGCTTCTTATACTCAGTACGGATATCCAAGAGATCAATTTCTGATCTAGAAACCATTATTCTCGTCAGAGTAAACTCATCTGTGCCGGCCCCCTGTAATAATCAAATACAAGCACATTCAGCAATGTTGCACAGGTTGTTACTAGAAGTACAGCATATGCTGCGTTTTAACGACGTGTTTAGTTACAGGTCACCAAGTTCTTCTATTCCAACCTCTTTTCTACCTGTAGGTTTTACAACATCTCTGCACAAAATGATTTGCTGCTCAAGTTAGTGCACTTCCCCCTAAATCTAGAAAGGAAAAATAATGACGCATTACTGAATACACTTATTACAGTTCACTTTTAATCCGCGAGAGGTTACTTGACTATTTTTTAAAAGCCCTTTATTTTTCAGTTGTTCTAAAGTCGCACAACCTACAGTAGATCAAATGTAAATTGGACTCAAATATTTTTTATTTAATTAAAAAAAAAAAAAAAAAAAAAACAGTATTGTCTGAAGAATCCGACCACGAAAGATACAAAAAAAAAAAATAAAAAAAACCACCTGTATTTGGTGTGTACTGTATAGCAACTAAATATGTTTGCGCCGTTTTTCATAGACCCACCTACATTGGGCACATGAAAATAGGTACGGTACTGTAGTTCCTCTGTCAATGTGGGATACAGGAGCTTACAGTCAAATGAGGACCCCCTATGAATGCACCAACAATGCAAAATGTATGTTATGCAAAAATCATTTAACAAAAAAAAAACCAACACACTTATTACTGGACTATTTTATACCAATATACAGTACACAAAATAGAAATATTGATTAATTATCAGTGAGTTACAGCAAAGTTATCAACTCCGTCATTAATCTATAAACTGCAAGTGGCTGAATGTTCTGAGCTGTATCCAATGAAAGGCAGGCAGTGGTCCAGCCCAATCTATATGTTAAGGGAAAAGATGCTGGGAGGAGGAGGGGAGGGAGGGAGGGAGGAGAAGGGGGAGGAGGGAAACAGGAATTTCAGGCCTAAATAATAACGATGTTATATTCTCTATATAATATATATTCAGAATTTAACTAGATAAGATAAGTAATTTAGTACTGTTTTAAGTTCGAAATTATATTGGGAAGTTATTAGCTGCATCTGCAAAGATAAGATAAAATCAGTCTGAAGACTGGCAGGTGTAGAGGTTTTAAACTTTGTATGTTTAAGGTCTGCTGAGTTGCAACAGTTTGGAATAAAGGTTAAATAATTTCACATGAAATTCTCCACTCTAACACCAAATTCCATATGCCTGAATGATGCACCGGACTGAAATGATGCTGTAAAAGATATATTTTATATCGTCTCTGAATAAGTTGAGAAAAGAACCGGACCGTGGACTATTTGAGATATATTGAAATGTGGGACATTTATTTGCACCCATATAATGGGAGGAGGGAGATTAGGGTCAGTCCATGCTGTCCAGTAATACATTGGTTCTCATACTTTGTGGATTACTTCACTTCCTCTGCTTACCCATTGAAATTAATCTTCAGTGTACAGTTTGCCTATATTTTTTCCTTTGGCCAATCAAATTTTTTTTTTTTTTTAAATGTGAAATGTTCAGATAGCCTTATGCCTCATTTTCAGGGAGAGACCCCTCCAAAATAGGAAATAATGCTTTAAAATGTACATGCATTGTAAAAGCGTGCCCTTTTTAAGGTTATGAAGATGAATGTTAAAATACCTTAAGAGCTTTGTGTAGTCTTTCAGCAAAAAAAGCAGGAGTGCTTCTTGCACATTTGACTGAAAAAAAATACAGAGTTTGTAGTTAGTTTTACAGCACATTACCCACAGATTAATTAAGAGGTGCACAAATCATAGTAATTTTGCGCACCAACAAGAGCCAAAACTTGTATATTTAAAGCAGTGCTACTCCAGAACACACCTTGGTAAATATGGGTATTTATGGCCCAATCCTCTAAGGGCTCTCCCAGCACAGGTACTTTATGGAGAAGCCCATCATTGTTGACATCACTGCTGTCATTTACTAAGCTATTGCAGCCATATAGCTGCATCCACCTTTGTTGGGTTATCCCATCCCTCTGTCGACTTGGCTTCAAAAATCATACATCCGTGTAAATTTCCTATTGATTAATTTCTGATGATTTCCTTGATAACCTTATGGATTGGAAAAGTCTTTGAATTTGACATCCTCCAAACATATCAGCTTTCCGACATGAAAGATAGTCTTTGTCAACTTGGAAAATATATACAGTATACTGTATCTCTTGCCACTTTTATTAGTGGCTCAACTAGATTAAGATCAAAAAAGATGTCTCATCCATTCCGTCATCCTCTTCAGGAACAGAAAACAGTAACTAATTCAACTGGGCTTACCTTAGGCCAGTGTTTTTCAACCAGGGTTCCTAGGAACCCTTGGGTTCCCCCCCGGCATCCCTAAAGGGTTTCTTGCAATTCTCAGTTAATTTGGACGAAGAAGAAGAAGACGTAGGTTGGAAACCACGGCCTTATGAAAAGTAGGCTTACGCCACGGATATCGTAGGCGGGCGCCTGCCCCAGAGGTGATCTATGGGATGGGGAGATGCAACGGGGAGGCGTGCCGGGACATCACGTGAGCGGTTTGCCCTCATTGGCTGAACCGTTCACGTGACCCGGCCGTCGCGCGACAAAATAATTGTGTCTGCCCGGGAATCTTGCATGTGGTCGCACGCTCTATGGCCTTCCTCATTGAGGTACAGCCTTTTGTTTGCGCCGCATGGACTATGGATGTGGCCTTAGGAGGCAGACTCCATTGTAGAGATTAAATTCAGGCTCAGATTAATTAAAAAACTTCAGCTGCTCCTATGACGTTCAGGGCAGCACAGAACGCTCCCTGCCTCATACTTCCTGGTTTGGTCACATGGTGTAGTGACATCCGATCGAGCGAGACTGGGCCTCTGAGCCCGCGTTTTGAAGTTCAGGCATATGCTGCACGTCCTTGCCTGAGCAGGCACTTCAGAGCAGCCAGCTGAATTTGCCTCTGTTCCTGCAGAGCGGAGGCACATGCCCTGTCCCCACGTGGCAGCATTTTCCTCCGCTGCTGCCTGTGTGGCCTTTGCAGCATATCTTGTTCCAGGCTTCCCCCATGAGTCAAGCAACCGCCGGTGTGCGAGAATCGGGTCCTCAGCGAGAGACTACCGTGGTTAGGACAGAAAAAAAGCTGTGTGTGCTGTGCACGCGCATAGTAAGTGAAACTTCTTTGACTTTTGTCACAGAAATTGTATTTGTGTTGGTGATGTTTTAATTAAAAATCAAAATACAATTTCATTGACAAAACACAAATAAATTTGACTTAGAATGCGCGTGCTCGGCACACATCCCCTGTATTAGCTATTTGCACTAAGTGTGAATTCCTCGTGTGCGCGTGTGACTGAGTGCGCGCGTGTGACTGAGTGCGCGCGTGTGACTGAGAGCGCGCGTGTGACTGCGTGTGACTGCGTGTGACTGAGAGCGCGCGTGTGACTGCGTGTGACTGAGAGCGCGCGTGTGACTGCGTGTGACTGAGCGCGCGTGTGACTGAGAGCGCGCGTGTGACTGCGTGTGACTGAGAGCGCGCGTGTGACTGAGAGCGCGCGTGTGACTGACTGTGCGTGTGTGACTGTGCGTGTGTGACTGTGCGTGTGCAACTGAGTGTGCGCACAACTGCGAGCGTGCGCGCGACTGTGTACATGACTGAGTGACACAGGGTGTGTGCGTGTGGCAGTGTGTGTCTGAGTGCGCGTGTGTGTGACACAGGGTGTGTGTGACTGTGTGTAACACAGGAGGTGAGTACGAGTATATATGAATGACGGATGGCAACGCTGGGCCCCTCCTCCACCTTGATCGGGTGCTCGGTGTAGCAGGAAGAGCCCTCCCTGTAGTCCTCCTGTGAAGTTGTCCTGGAATGACTCGGGCCCCCCCACTTCCCCAGGGTGGGGCGGCTCCTCGTCTTCCTCCTCGGCCCCCTCAGCTCCTAAGTCTCCTCCGCCTGCTCACCTCCCCTGCACGGGGGTCCAGGGGGAGAAGCAGGATCCCGGGACTCGGGTCGGGCAGGATCCCGGCACGTCCGCCTCCCCCAGATATCCAGCAGGGTCTCCATGTCAGACAGACATCCCGCCGGGCAGGGGGTCGGTGACCGGCCCGGAGATGAGCTACCAGCAGGAGGCAGGCATGTCCGTGAGCGTCGCCATGACTACCGCATGCGCGGCATGTCAGCGGGTGCGGGGAACAGCGCATGCGCGGCAGCGGACGTGTGGGGGGAATGGCGCCACTGCCAGCCGCTTCTGCGCATGCGCGGGCGGCGCAGAGCTTGGCTCTGTCGGAGTCTCCAGCCCGGCAGAGTGCGTGGCTGGGACAGAGAGCGGGTCTGGTCCCAGGAGCCGGTACAGGTTGTAGCAGGAGAGCCGGGCCCGGTCCCCGCTGCCCCGGATGCCGCCCGTGCCCATCTCCACCTGGGGGAAGTTGCGGCCGTTAGGAGCGGCGGCGGCGATACCGCCCGTGCCCATCTCCACCTGGGGGAAGTTGCGGCCATTAGGAGCGGCGGCGGCGATACCGCCCGTGCCCATCTCCACCTGGGGGAAGTTGCGGCCGTTAGGAGCGGCGCCGGCGGCTATCGCCGCCGCATATGTCGCGGCTGGGACAGAGAGCCCGGGGAGCCGCTGTACATTAGCAATGCACGTGGGGGGAATTGCGGCCGTTAGGAGCGGCGCCGGCAGCTATTGCCGCCGCATATGTCTGCGGCCGTGTGGGGGGAGCGGCGGCCATTAGGAGCGGCGCCGGCGATATCTGATTTTTTGAGCGGTTGGGATCATGTCAGTGTTGGGGTCGGGCTGAGCCAGAACACAGCCCGGGCTCAACTGCCAGCACTGACGTCACATCCGTTTCATTTCTGTCTCCACAATTCATTTTTGCCCCAGTTTGAATGAGGTGCCACTAAGGAAGTTTCACTTCAAAAAGGCAGTCAAGGTAAGCCGCAAAATCGCTAGTGTTAAAAGTGAATAAATAACCTACCTTGAAAGTTGTGGCTAATTATAGGATCTCTTACAGGTGAAGTTTGTCTTCTCTCAGCAAGAGGGTGGGACTTAACCCATTGGTGACCAGGAAATCTATATCTATATCCACCGCTGGGAATATGGTGATCATCCAATGGATTGTTAACAGTAAAGCGGTTCACAGTACAAAGAAGTTTGTAAACCATTTCTTTAACCGCCACAAATACATGTTTAGCAATATATAAATAAAAATATGTAAACATAAAAAAAATAAAAAGTTATATGTCTGGAGCTTTGAAAATCAAACCTAAACTTGCTCTGTGGGTTAGGGGGCCTAAAGGAGAGTCCTGAACCAAGTGAACTAAAGACAATGGAAAGTTTAATAGGTTGTTTTTATATTTATTTCTGTATGTCCACTGGAGGGGAGCAGAGTGCTTACTGTACCTATGGAGAGCAGCAAATCCTCCAAATGTCCAGATATTTCCCCGGCTATGCTCTCTTCAATGGTTTTCTTGCTGATGTTCTTGTACTCGTCAAATGCTGTAAAATAGAATGAGGATCACTCAAATAGATCGCTTCAAAAAAGGATTTAACCTTTTAGTTGGCACTGAAAGGGTTAAAGTCATTAGAATAATGCGTGTACAACGAACGTTTAGGTTATTTTATTTTAAAGCCCTTCCATATGGAGAATGGGGCCGGCAGCGCGTCGCCCAACAATGCTGCAGACTGCAGTGTCCTGCACCAAAGGGACGAAAATGTTGCAAGGTAAGAGGGGTATCTATGGACATGAAACTATTTGCTCCGCACATTTGTCATGTGCATCAATTTGTGTCAAAGGCAATTACGTATAAAAATGTTAGCTCGATTCCTAAATTTGATGCAGGTCTTTTAAGAACATTAAAATCAATGCCACCCAAACCTGACGCATTTCATTGACACAAGGGGGGAAAATAGAAAGAAACAAACAAAAACAAACAAACAACTGGGGATTGCATGTAGCAGCAGGGACGGCGACATTTGTTGTGTGTTGAGCCTCTTTCAAAACAAGTTCCTAAATGATGTTAGGAGAACACAAGGTGCATGCAAGGATTAAGCATTTCATACATGGGAAACCAAGGGTAAGTAGAGCCCTTATGCAACAATCATGCCTAACCCCTACCCATTTAAAAAAAAAAAAAAAAGTGTAAATGTACGTAGTATGATACCTTTTTATTGGTCCAATAAAAAAAAAAATATTTCTGTCTTATTATAAGATGGAAACCTGGGGATCCTCTAGATCTGAACTGCATTTGTTGCAAACTTTGGTGACACCAAGTTCCCAGAATACTTACCGATAAAATTATAGGTATCACTTACTGGTTTCTCAGGGTGGGGGGAGCACAAATGGCCAAGAAGAAGCCATAACGGATTACATCTTATTATATTTGATTCACAGTAACAGACCCGTCACAACAAAGTCCCAATTGGAGAGAGACACAGTGTGCAGATCATGCTCTTTAGTTTGTGTCGGGTTCAAGTAATTAAAAAAAAAAAATTAAAACTTGTCATACTTATTCGGAGTTGGGGTAGACTTCTTAAACAGAGAACTTCAATAAATTTGCCTTCATCTGTGCCCCATTTCTTCTCCCCAGCGCAGTACAGAATCTAGAATGGAGCGCGACAAAAAAAATAATAATAAAGTATTCTGTTAGCAGTTAAAGGGTTAACATGGACTTTGTAAAACTAGCTTTTGCTTGTATTACAACAAATGACAGAAAAGACCAATGCTATATCCAATTTGACAAAATATACAGTAATTAGTATATAGTTAAATACTTCAATAATAATATGCTCGTGGATAAGGGTCATTTAGTTAAACCCTTTGGCCAAAGCGTTATAAGCCTGCAGGCCAACGTCAATGCATAAGCAAATTTGCAAGTCCTAACACTAAACTGTGAACCTTCTCTATTACCTCTGTAGGAGGGAGAATAACCGCAGTGAGTCTTGTCCATAAGCAAGGTTTTTTCATTTAAGTTAGAAAGTGGGGAGGGTGAGCTTAAACCCTGGGAGGAGAGGCCACTAACCTCCAAACAACTGATGTCAGTTGAAAATGGAGATTTACAAAACACATTACCCAGCAAGCTCAGGGCCATTGTATTACAGATTTGTGAGCATTCAGTATGTTTTCCTGGCTCTGTACATACATTTAGTTACCCTGTTTTATACCTTTACTATGAGTGCTTTAGAGAATATACTGTATTTTATTATAATATATAGATTACTACTATACCAAGACAAGTTTCCCTAGCCAATTCCAATCTGGCTTTCGCCCCAAACACTCCAGGGCAACTACCCTCCTAAAAGTTTGCAATGAGATCCAGTGTGGAATGGAACTGGGACCACTTACTGGTGCAATATTCCTAAATTTTGCAAAGGCTTTTGATACTGTTGATCATGTTATCCTGCTAAACAAATGCCAGTGCTCTGGAATAGGGAAGCATACTTTAAACTGGTTTTACTCATACCCATCAGGTAGATCCCAATGTGTCCATCGCAGGCTCTAACTCCAACCCCTTTGATATCATTTGTAGTGTCCAGCAAGGCTCTGTTCTAGGGCACCTACTCTCACTGTTCATCAATGGTCTTCCTACAGCTTGCAAGGGAGTTTCAATACACATGTATGCAGATGACAGTCATTTGTTATTAGGAACAAATCCTCCTTACGTCTCCTCGTCAGAAGGCGCATGGCACAGCAGATTCCAATGAGACTATGGGGACATACTATACAACAGCCCCCCAAACTCACCTTAAGAAACTCTATACCCTCTACAATTCAATAGGCTGCTTTGTCCTCCAATGCAATTGTAGCGGTCATGTAAAATGCCTACAGTCATCTCTCCTGTTGGCAGTAAGGCCTAGTAAGTGTGGGCATGCCAGCAGTAATTATGGAGGTTTGCCCTCACACCCTGGTGAGGTGCCCTGTGTAAGGATGGGAGTGGTCACAGACTCTGACTCCCTGGTTGGTGATGTCAGAGTTGTGTCAGCCCCAGAGGTTACATAAGGCACAGCACTGTGTCTAAAAGGAGTTCTAGTACAAGTTCAGCTAAGAGGAGGAGGAGTTCAAGTTCTAGTCCTAGTCTGAGTTACTGGTTATGTTATAGTAGCTGTAAGGAGACTGTGTCCAGGGACCTGGCACAGGGGAAAGAGATCCCTGCGGGGATAGGGAATCCCTATTAAAGGAGAATTACACCTTACCAAGGGAAGCACTGACTCAAGATGAGTGGCTAGAGATTCTACTGCGTGGGGCAGCTAGCCCACATCAATCAATAAAGATGCTCTTATTCGAACACCCTCTCGTGTACATGTGTGGAGTGAATGTACAGAGGGGAGCACCACAGAGGAGTTCCTCGTCAGGACCATCCCCAAGTGACCGAAGGGACCCTGATGAGGTGGAGGCGCTGCACTGGAACTAGGTGAGACTCAAGACACTACCTCAGCTGCCTGTCTGGACGGGTTCTCCCCACACACCATCATGCGGGAGGCTCAGGGGTACTGTTGCCAACAGGTGCACCACCAGACCATACTACACTGTAATGGGGACCGGTTAGACCACAGGGGCCAATGTGAGATTGGGTGGGTCAGACCGGGCCAGAAAAACCGTTACACAATTAAAGCACACATCACTGCGAAATGCTCAAAGAACTAGATTTGTCATCACTTGACTCTAGGCGCAAAGTAAATTTTTCCCGTCTTGCCTTTGAATACTCTGGTCAAGCTACCTGCCTATCTAAAAAAGCTCCTCACCCCTACCAAACACAAGCAGCACTTATCTGAGATCTGACTCCAAGACTGTTCATGGTCCGAAGGTTCAAAGTATCCGGCCGCTCCTCTTACCGTGCACCCCAATACTGGGGTAATCTACCGGAAACTCTCAGCCGCCACCAGTCTAAATTCTTTCAAAACTAAAGCCGTCTCACATTTTAATCTGGTCTGTAACACCTGCCTCCCTTTCCTGCTTCTCCCCCCATAAGTGATGGGGGAAAAAAATAGATACAGAACCCACGATATCACAAGAATGTGCCCCCCCCCAACCCCCCGACCACACTCCCAAGAACTTACCCCCTTGTGTCAGACGGGGTGAAATATCAAAAAGAGAAGCCACTGACACATTCATAACTAAAGTGGAGGGCAGCAATGGCTCCAACACAATCAAATTATACTAGCTTCATTGGTCCTGGGGAAGTATAGATTGACCGTTGATTGTAATATCATTTAATAGACCAATAAGAAAGTTCATCATACATGTATTAGGATGTATAATTTATTACATCTATAGAAAATTCTTATTGGTTCATTCAAATGTAGCACCACCTTAGACTTGTCTGAAGCCGCCATTCGGTGCAGACGAAAAGCCACATTTAAAAATCAATGGCTGCTGCAAATATAAAATGGGTTTCATGCTAAACGCAATTAGAAAACATGGATACAGGAGATTACCATTTGATAAATAGGTTTGTAGTAAATGCAGACATTGAAAGTAATTAGTATGCTTAGTGAGGATGGACAGCAGGATATACATCTATAGCTCATTATCAGAGGTCAGTATCTTGCTGCTGCGGGGGAGACATATCTACGTAGCTTCACTTACCTCAGCATCCTTTTTAGCAAGTTGTTCATCCACTTTTGTACCGTCATCACGTCTGGCCTGCAGAAAAATATTTGTATTATTTTTTAGATGATATACAGAGATTTATGGTGTTTGTGTGCATAAACAAAAAAAAAGTCATAATTTGTTATACAGTAGTCAATTTATACTATTTGCTAGGACTGCTTAGCAGGTGCTAGAAAACCCATTCAACTTTTATCATAGTATCCTAGTTACATCTTTAAAATGCTATTTATTCAGATAGTCCATTTTAGTATAACTTGGTTAAAGACATTCAGATGAGCATTGACCAAGCACTGCTAATCGTAAGACTTGGTCCACATTTTCTGATACAGCAGTAACACGTTAGCATGGATACTTTGATACAGTACTGTGTGTGTAAGCAAAACATTGTATTAGACCATTAGACATGTTCGGCTGCAACAGCCTGTAATGAGTACCACATTGCCACTTGCTTATTGAGGTTAACGTGCACTCCAACATGGTTGATTTTATATATATATATTAAAAAAAAAAAAAAAAGGAACACAAGTTAGAGGCCCAACATGTTCTGCATCACATTATAAATGTTGAGCCAAGTAACTTCACCCCCAAGGTCTGTAATATAGTGCACGTCAATGATAATGGCCTGTGTGAGCCTGCCGTTGCTATAGTTGAGACGCACGCACGGTCATGAGTGTTGGTGCAGCAGAGCTGAGGAAATACAAGAAATTTGTATTTTCGCGCTAATGCCGTGCCATGTGATGCTGTGAGCCAATCACAGTGCAGAATAATGCTGTGATATCATAGCCACGCACGTCTCCGCTTGCCCTATAGACACTAAATGCGCGCGTCACACAGTACACGCGCCAGCGCGTACTATATTACAAGCTTAACTCTTCCCGCAGTCACCTTTAACCACCAATGCTTAATAAACAGATTTTGCCATCGGCTTTTCACGTTTGTGATGGAGCATACTTTAGTTCCCCAGGATCTCAGTCAAAACATGACAGTGAGGTCTTCTTTGTGACACTGCAGATGGAAGATCTTACATTGGCCAAGAACAGCAAGGCTTTCCTGAAGTCACTAGAGGTTTCAGAACTGATTTCATCACCAAGGCTTTTCCCAAATACTGCAACAGAAAGGACAAGGAGGTTGCCAAATGCCGCAAAATGACAAGCAGAAAGAGCAGCCAGGACAAAATTATATACTGTAGACATACAACAGGTTTAAAGCTTCATGCCTTTTTAGTAGGATAAACACTGTACGTTACAACTTGTACTGAGATGTATGTATTTAGCAGATATGTCCACATTAGCCTCTTTGCCTACATAATTATTTTTAAACAAGTCAACTGCTGTTCAGGGCATGTCAATTTCTACCACAATAATTTAGCAAGACTTTTACCAACATCTTAGTTGAAGGATAAAATAAAAAATAATTTGCAATAAAGCATTTGGAATGAAAAAAGTTGCAACAAATTATAGGAACTAACTTACATGTAGTTAATTGTTACAGGTCAATATCACAATGCACAAGTACATGAAAAAAAAATCCATCTTTGGCACCATGCAGCCACTTCATAAACTGGCCCTTTGAGGTTTCCTTGTGTACCTGTGCAGAAGGACCATTAATACATGGGATGACATTCTTAGTGTACAGGTATGGGGGTGCGAGATCAATATACTATAGATTTTTTATTTACCATTTACTTACTGCTCAGAAATGAGCTTATAGCAACAAGAAACCCAGTTCACAAATATTCCATGCTCCACAGTCCAGAAAAATACTTACAGGATTGAGTGTGTATCCAACTATATACTAGAAGGGAAATGAATGGCAGTTTTCACATGCAGGCACACTACCAAGAGAGTCTGTAAGTGTACGCTTAATACAAGAACCAGTCTTTACCTCCTTCAATCTGCTCCAGTATCCCGATTAGCTTTGTTAATCAGGATACTTTAGCTTTGTTAATGTGTGGTGTCTGCTGTTCTCTTAACAGAATTGAGATTTCCTGCCATTGCCTTTCATACATTTGATTCTATAGGAAAATTACACATTGGCTCCAGAAAAAAAAAACAGTTGTGTACCTGTGTAATAAGCATCTCCTACTTCTTTCATTTGCTTACTCGTCCTGGAAGCTAGAATTTCTATTAGTGTTGCCTCCGTTGTTCCAGAGCCCTTGAATAAAACAAAAAGTGAATCATACGTTTTACATTTAGTAGTACATAACGAAATCAGGTTTGGGGGGGGATGAAAATAAATGAATGGGGTGCAAATAAACCCATTGGCAATAGTTACCCCAAACTGCAAAAGAGACTAAATAATAAAAAATAAAAAAACAACCCAGGCACAATACAGAATTATAAAGAGACTGACACCTTGTAAGAAATCATTGACATTTCAGGATGCGCCCATCAAGAGTATTTCTCACAACTCATTTGGTACCTTTACATATTTGCCATAATCCATATGTTTTTTGCAAGATCGGTGTGCACGTTCTTGGTGGGAAAATAGAAAGCGTATTCCTTACCGTAATAAGTTCACGGTGGTGATGCATATAGGAAGCTCTGCCTATCAGACTAGATTAGGACAGAAAGAAGCTTCTACAGGTATGCTCCAGTATACAAGGCTCCTCTCACCTGTAGTCAGTCTTGGGATTTCCCCAAGCTAAATCTCCCTCACCGAGACCAACTACAGGTGAGTGGAGCCTTTTATAGCACACCTGTAGAAGCTTTTTCTGTCCTACTCATAACAGATGGCCAGAGCTACCCACGTGTATCACCGCCATGAACTTATTCCAGAGAAAATAAAATATATTATTACAGTAAGGAATACATTTTCTAATTTCCCATTCAAAGTTCATGGCAGCGATACATATGGGACATACCCAAGCAGTCAAGGTGAGGCTGGGAAAAAGGAAAACATGATACTCAGAAGAGGACCAAAAAAAATAAAATAAAAAACCCTGTTGCCGATATTCCTTTTATGCGCACAATTCTGCGGTGATGCTTGTGCTCCGAGAGCCCCTGATTTAGCCATTGCTCTAGTTGAAAGAACTTTTAATCCTTCAGGAACTCATTTCCCTGTATGCATCATGGATACAGATGGTGATCCAATGAGCAATGGTATCCTGCGATGCCGCTTGCCCCTTTCTGGTACCCTGTGGAAGTCTGAGTAGTCCGACTTACTAAAGTCCTGCACCCGCTCCAAATAGTCTCATACATTTTACATCCAGCTGTTTCTCATTGGGATTTTTTGGTGAGGAACAAGCCAGGTCAACCTCCTGATTTAGGTGAAATCCAGACCTTATGTAGGAAATTGTCGACAAGCCTTAGGACAATTTTTTCCTGATGTATAATTAGGAACGGCTCTTTACAGGATAATGCCTGAAACGCTCCCACTCTTCTTGTTGATGTGATGGCGATGAGGAATAGTGTCTTTGATGTTAGCATGGTTAGTGACAGGTTCAACCAGTCTGTAGTACCAGCATCAGATCCCATGAGCGTCACTGTCCACATCTTTCCAACAGTGCTGTTAAAGTGGACAACTGGATTTTGAGGTAACTGAGGCCAAGTCCTTCCAAAACCTGTCTGAAGGAATTAAACTAGCACTGCTGAAGGAGTATTAATGCAGTTTCCTTGCACCATGACAGGAGTTTCAACCAGATACAGTAATATACCTTGAATGTTGACTCCTTTCTGGCATGAATCATTGTCAATTGCCTTCTCTGAAAGGCCCTTTTTGCTTTAGCAACTGCCACTCAATGGCGAGGCAGTTAGTCTGTTGTGGGGGATACATCTATAAAACTTCAGCCCAAGACATAATGGCTGCCGTTACTTGCAGTGTGTGCGTGTGATATGACTGATTTTATTAAGACATGTTTGTCATGATCAGGGTATGAGGGGTTAATGGGATCTGTGTATATGTTGATCTGCATCCCCCTGCTTCAGCAGAATGGCCCCAGGTCTTAGATTTATTTCCCCAGCAGTCTGTGTTATATTCCTGTATGTGTATAAATCACGTCGGGAGGGAAAGGGTTAACCATATTGTGTAAATGTGGATCTGCATTTCCCCGCTTCAGCAGAATTAATTGCTATGTTATGTATTAACATGGGAGAGGGGAATTGTATTGTATCCCTGACAATGGGTAAAGTGTAAAAAAATTATAACTTTGGCTTTATATATGCTAGAAAGGGGATATTTGGATATGCTTTCTTATGCCAAGAACCCGTGTCGCCTACCTATTGTTAATCTGATTTATGACATGTGAAATATAGTTATGAGTTATCGCTGATTTTACTATAACTTTGGACATAGGACAAAAAAACTTGCCAGATGACAGCTTTGATATGTAATTGTACAATCAAAGGAGGATACTTGAAAAGTATTATGGGGTACTTTACCCCCCCGTGGAGGTTAGCCAGAGGTGAGAAAAGACCTGGACATCAATGGAGGTGACTGCATATGCAGCCAAGTGTCACAGATGGACACTAACCATTGTGACCTGTTACATGTAACACCCTACATGAAAGGCCCCTGTCCAATAAGCATTTTCGCTAGACAGAACGGCACCCAGGCCTGTTATTTTTTTATAAATGGGCTGGCCAAGTATGAACCAGGGAGGGGTGTATTAATGAGGGGTTGGGTAAACCCTGCTTCTCGCGTTACCTGTCAACCTGTGATTGAGACAAGGTAATTGTTCATCAATAACTGAACTGCCATGTTAGGAATGGGGGCCTGCGTCTATCTAGTTGCTTGCACCCCTTATTCCTGTGCTTGTCGTGATTGTAACAACTTAAGGAGCTGCTATTCGGCTGAATATCTCCTTGTCCAACCCCAGTAAGTGTAAATATTTCTGTAATGTTATTTGCTTGATGTAGTCTGTTCTGCTCATAGGAAATAAACTCATTCTGTTTACTATATCCTAATCTTGTTCAATCTGGCCCGGTTATTAGATATATTGTCTGTTCACTCGTGACAATGTTGACCTTGCACACTCTTGAAACACCCTAAAGGCTCTCTATTGCTTTTAAATTCAGATCATTGGCGTGGTATGTCTTGTATTGGGTTGAGCAATTCCCTTGTGCTGTACTGTCGCCTAGGCGAGCACCGCAGCCAGACATACTTGCATCTGTTGTAAAAGCCAGGAGTGGTGAATGGTGAAATACATTTCCAGGTTTTTGTTGCTCCAACCATCTTGGCTTCTGTTTTGCTACAGTCTGATCCTTTGTATTTCCATTCCAGCAATCAAGGAAGTTGAGCTGTAAGAGTCTTGTATGGAATTTCCAAGGGTGGTGGTCAACTTGCCAAAAGGCACAAATCTCTGGCTGATATCTCTTCTGTTTATGCAGATCTTTTACCTTTTCCTGTGGTAGCCCAACTGCCCCTTTTGTTGGAAACATCCCCAGGAATGTTATTGCCCGTTCTGGAGTCAGTTGGCTCTTGTTCAGATAAGCTAGCCGTGGGTCTAGCAGCTGTAAGACTGCTTTGAAATGTCTCTGAAGTGAATCCGTCTCCCTGGCTCTTATAAGCAGATTGTCCAGGTAAGGGTAAATCTCCACCCCGTTTTCTCTTTCTGCCAAAAGGGGTAATTAGTACCTTTGTGAATGTCCTAGGGAGGGCGGGGGAGGGGGACGTAGTTAGTCAGAAAAGGCAGGGCTGTGTATTGGAAATTTTATTTTCCTACAGAGAATCCCAGGAATCTGAATGATGCAACTGACAGAAATGATGCTGCAAAAGATGTTTTCTATGGTCTCGGAATAAATTGAGAAAAGAACCGGACCATGGACTATTTGATATATTGAAAGGTTGGACATTTATTTTCACCCATCAAATGAGCAAAATGTTCATACATAAATGAAATGGTGTCAACCGGAAGCATTCGTTCTCCTTACTACAGTATCTTGGTAATCACTGCATCCACCTTTGGAGGAGTTTCTCACGTCTTTGCATGCATGGGGTACATACAATTTTCTGGACAAAACCATCTTTTTGTGTGGCTTTATCCACTCTGAGTCAATCATATCCTTAAATACTTTAGAGAAAACACGGTCTCTCTGAAAAGTCTTTGTAAAGCCTCTCCTGGATCTTCTATTTCCAATGTCTCTCGTACTGCTTTAATCAGTGGCGACACAAACTCTGACCAGGAAGAATTTCAGGAGGACGACACTTGTTTGATACAAAGGAGGAGAATAGGCATTCTCCCTCAGACTATCTGAATATCCGATTCCTCAGATGAGGACCTCTTCTGTCCAGACTGGTCTGTGACCTTGACCTCTTTCACGGTCCCTTGATTGTGACACTGTTTCCACAGTCCATCTTTAATTGAAGAAAATTATTAATTTGATCTTGAGCCTGGATTGCTGCAGTTTTAAGGCCAGCCTCAATGTCTTCCCTTCTAAAGCAGACTTGTCACATGCTGCACAGCTCTTGTTTCTTAATACTTTTCTTTGCTTTAAAAGGTCCCTCCTTAGGTAATCCAGAGGTACTGTATACATACAACAATCATCAAGTTCCACAAATCTTCTCCTCCCTCTTGCAATAAAAAACTTGAACTAGTACTCACCCAGAAAGTTGGCATTGACCCCTTTTCTGTATTGCTCTCCATAACTTGAAGCATAGACGCCTTCCTTCAGACCACACAAGCAGCCTCAGCATGTGTTTTACACCACAAGGTTTCCACAACCTTACAGCTGCACTTCCAACATGCTCCCACTTTGGCGCCACCACATCTCCTCGTGAGAGCCGTATCCTGCTGTGCTTGGATGTATATCCGAGGTCCGCCCTGGTCATTCCTGGGGCCTCCGTATAGCCGTCATAACACTAGAGCATCGGTGGAGGAGAGAGATGCTGAGAGAACTCCATCGGCTGAACTACACTGGTTGTCCTGGGCGAGGCCCAAAAAAAAACCCCTACTCTGAGGACAGAAGAGAGAAAAAAAAAAAAAAGAAGGAGGAGGAGGGACTGCTAAAAAAGGCTCCTCTTACCAGTAGAAGTTTTTTTCTGTCCTACTCAAGGACAGGTCGACAGAGCTACCAATACAAATCACCATGAACTATGTGCATATATACTGTGTGTGCATATATACTGAATTGTGTCACATACACGGCCAGTACCATGTATGAATAGCATGAATTAAACAATAATGGCCAATGAATCCTAGCAGCAATGAACATGGACTATAAAATGTATGTCACGGTCGCATTTCTCTGTGAAAGGTGAACTGTGAGCTCAGGGATGTGGAGGCAAGATCTACCACTTACTGCCATGGACTGCTTTAGCTGTTTAGCATCAAAAACAGCTGGAGGCCGTGTGAGGGACACCATGATGTGCGCAAAGTTGCCAGAAAGATCACCTTTTAAGTCATCTTGGAGTTTCTAAATAAAGAGAGGAAACATTCAAAATCCCATATGCATGTGACACAAAACACAGGTAAGACAGCAAATGAGATCCAACTAGTGTATACAGCAATTCTGATTACCCAAATGACCCACTGCATACCAAACTATCCTCAACCATGTCCTATAAAAATCTGCACTTCCATGTCCGTCTGTCTCTCAATACTCCGGTTAGATGGTCAGCACTTTGCAGAAGTAAGGAGTTCTCAGCATGCAATGAACCAGCGCATCTGGATGGGAAGTTATAATGGCGTTTCTTGCAGTAATAGGCTTTTACAAGCTTTTACCTACATTAATTTAATCTTGGGGAACAGGCGAGTCCAAAAATGTTGCCCCTCACATTAAATGTATACATGTCCATTACCACCTTTTGCACACCCTTACCTGCATTAAAATAAAATATATATATATTTTTAATTCCCCTTATAGTTAAAAGGTCTTTGTTTTGTGTTTCTGGCTGTATATTACCGTTTCTCTCAGCATACCAGTTCTTGTTGAGCTCCTACCAGATTGGAGATGAGCACTGATGCTTTCATTTTTCTGTATTGTAAACTTTTTTTTTTTTTAAATACAATAACTCCTTTTCTATATGATCAGCACTATATAATAACCCTTTAAGTAAAAGGTCATATTTTCTTAAACATTGAGTTATTTCAATATTTTCCTCCTTTCTATAGAGTGCTGGATACCCTTGTGTACATATGGTCTATACTTTTAGGGATATGGGCTCCCCAAGGTCTTTGACACCACAAATTATATGGATCAACTTTTTCCTTCTCCTGTACAATTTTTGTTGTGCAGTTTTACTTGTTTAAATTATGTACTTGTAGCATGGGTTCATAGAAGCAGTGTTCAATTGAGTAAGTAGGAGTTTAACGATGATGGGATTGGAGAGTATTGCTGCTTTAAAGGTGAATGTAAAATAATGAGCGAGTTATCATCCAATGAAGTCACAGCCAAGTCCTTTGAGTGACAGAGTTGTCTTCCTGTCACTAATAAAAGGACGCAAAGGTAAGTCAAGTCATTGAGATTTTTGGGGCAGTAGAAAGCACCAAGAATGTGAGAATCCGTATTTCCGGTATGCTTCCCGTAGCTTATTTAGGGTGCAGATTGGTGAACCAAATACAGTTATACCCCGGTTTAAGGACACTCACTTTAAGTACACTCGCGAGTAAGGACATATCGCCCAATAGGCAAACGGCAGCTCGCGCATGCGCCTGTCAGCACTTCCTGACCAGCAATACCGGCTCCCTGCCTGTACCGAAGCTGTGCGCAAGCGGGGAGACTATAGAGCCTGTTACACATGCGTTATCAGTTATGCACATGACAATTGAAGTACAGTCCATGCATCGATAAGTGGAAAAAAGTACATTTTTGCTTTACATACATGCTCTGGACACATTGCGTATGTTAATGCGGGGTATGCCTCTAGTGGTGGTAGTCTGCACCATTATGAATGCAATGGTCACCAATTGGTTGTAATGTAAATGTTGGTCATACAGTATCACCTTTGTAAAGTTATGCTTTTTGGAGGGTAAGGGCAATTATAAAGCATGGGGGGTCCCGAATGCTCAAGTACACTACTTATGTTAAGAATACACTTGTCGGTTCACTAAAAGGCATCACAGCCTGCAACAATCTCCAGGACCAAAAGGTCTTCTAAAGCTCTGCAATACAGCTCCAATTTAGAATACTGTACACATCCAACGCCATAAATATACCTTCCCGGAGGCTGTCTGATATTCTTTTACAATAGACTGTCTCTGTGCATTTGACCTCTGCGTCAGAATGTTGACTAGAGAATCCTCATCAGTTCCTGAAAAACAGAAACAGTTATCAGATGTGGCACCAGGACATAAGCAAACTACATACCTGCTTAGGACTCCAACAAGCTCGGGGAACTCGTTTCACTATGGGGCATAGAAGTTGGAATTATAGCATTGACACTAAATGGTGTTTGGTTGTGTCCTTTGACAGTGATGTAACATAGAAAAACCACCCCCTACCACAATTTAAACAATTGGATGGGTATGATAATGCACGGAAGTCCCCATTTTACAAAAAAAGTGCATGGAAAATGCTTGTTATACTTTCAGCTTTACAGACTGATATATTGCACACTGTGGTTTTGAGCACAAAAAAAAAAAAAAAAAAAATCCCCGCAAATCTCACATTTCATTTTTGACTCTTAAAAAGCAGCAATACTATATTCCCCTTTTTTCTTATTTGCATATGTAAATCAAGAGACAATACTGTATGTAATTCTACATGCTTACCTACACTGGAAATAGTTTGGTGCTCCGGTTATAAAATCTGTAAAAATACTTATTGTGTGACTAAGAAAATGGCCGCCTTCTGACTGTGCTGCAGTTGATATGTACCATTATATTACCAAGTGCAACACATTGTTACAGCAATAGACAGTCTGTTGCTGGGAACACAGCAACAAATGGTCGTGATACTTTGTGGCCAAAGGCCAGACCTCCAAAAAAATAAAAGAGATTAGAAGTAAAAAATAAGTTTTGCTGCTTTAAGCAAGTTAGACTAATCCAGTCTCGTGCTGCCTACATTATGGAAACACCTACTGTAAGTAAATACCAGAAAGACTCACAGATCCTGTTTGAATTAGATAGGCTGTCACCATAGATTCCCCCGTGTCAGTCAGAACGTGAGCTAAAAAAAGAACAGCCATAGAATTCTAGAACAAGCCCATTGAGATTTAAGAGAAAATATTTTGTTTCCATTTAAAAAACAAAACATTGACCCAGAATTGCTATAACTATTCTATAGAGAGACATGACAATCACCACATTTTTAACGTTTATGATGCCCATGTGCCCTGAAACCCTGGGCGACGCTTAGAGGCCCCGTGCTCTTCCAAGGTATTTAAATTAAATGTCAGGAGAGCACGTGTGGCGTCCAAGTCTCTTACATTGACTCAGACTGCTTCGGGCGAAGAGTCACCATTGGAACGCGGCATCCAATGATGCAGTGACGTCACATGACCCTGCGGCGTCATTTGACGCTCGAGTTAAGGGGGTCATGAGTAGAAGGGGAAAGCAGGCGGGGGGGGGGGGGAGTGCAGGGCAAAAAAATTGCGTACCTCTGCTGGTCAATTATACACTATAGATGAACAACAGTTAAATGGCAGTAATAAAAAGTTACCAATTCCTTTGATTGCCTTCCGAATAGCATCAGCATCTTTGCCTGCATTGAAGCCTGGAAAATCTTTAAGCGTTCCTCTGTTGCCAACCTGTATGGAGAAAATAAATAAGCCCGGTTGCCTGACAATAGAGCCGACGTACACCATTTGTCTTCAGACCTTAAAAAGGCCAGATAGAGTTGTTGCATTTCTTTTCTCCTAGTGAATATTCACTTACCATATCGTAACAGTCATTGTTGCGCCACATCGGAGCCTAAATCAATAAAGTGCTAGTGTGCAGATACAGCACCACCACAGAAAATGTTGTATTTTATTTCCAAATTTGGAGAGAATGTACTTTGGTTCACAGAACAGCAAATAAAAATCCATCAACAATTTGTTGTAGTGCACTTGCTAATTAAATTCCCCAGCTAATGTCAAAATGTGTTATGTAGATTTTTGCAGTTTAAGCTTTCTGGATCCATAAAAAGTGCATCTGTGAATGTGCATTAATTTGTCACCAAGTCGTTAAAAAAAACAAAAAAAAACAAACACACAACATGCGCATTACACTAAGGAAAGTCTAGCAACTTGTCCTCTGCACGGTCAATACTATTTTAACAGTGAAAGAAATGGAAGGTCATTTCAATTATACATTAAATTTGAGCAATTTATTGGACTAAAAACAGCAAATGGGGTCATACTTTAATAAAAGGGCAAAAGTGTTTAAAAAAAAAAAAAAAATACACACCATTCTGTGTAGATTGTATAATGACAGGTAGAAAAGCACATCACTTACTCCATACGCTCATATAACACTTTGTTCCCATGGCCCACAGCTACCCTTTGCTTTTACTACATTTACCATGAAATTATTTATTAAATGTCAAATCGAGGGTCTTCGTAGTCAGATATTACACAGAATCTGTGTGGATGCTTACTGTACCAATTCTCCATTGCTTGGTGTCAATTACAATTACATGTAAAAATCTCAGTCACAATGAGTCACATTGGTCATTATGACACAGCTGCTTTGTGTGGAGTCAGGCAGGATAGTGCCTAATGACTACAGTAATGTGCTGCTCTGAAACGGTCTCCAGGTTTTAATGCAGTATCCTTTCTTCCTTTCTGTTAAAAATGTTTTTTTTTTTTTTTTAAAAGTCCCAAAGAGGACAGGCAATCGATTTGCTAAAATAAATATATTACGTATTTATAGGTTTGTGGTGGCTACTTTTGGGAGATGAACATGTTCTAGATTATTAATGCCTCTAAAGAAAGAAAAAAAAAAAAAAAACAACAACACACCACAGCTATATATGGGCAAATCGTTGTTGATCCGATGTGTCTGTTCCCAATAGAACCGGTCATCCTTAAGACTGTTCCAGTGGGAACTGAAACATCGGATCAATAAAGAGCCCTTTGAGGCATCCTCATTATAGTTGATGTAGATTTTTTTTTTTTTAATTTATTTCTATTGTCGGAGAAGATATAATTTATACATATAGCAATATGTTTAGTCTGCACACACTCACAACAGCTCCATGCAGTACTGCCTACCTCTGGCATCATGAACCTGCTATGTATCTTAACTTTTTTCTTTCTCCTGGCCTCATGGAGATGTTACTCCCTCTATACACTACAAACTCCTCCATCCTGGCCCACACCCAACATCACCATACACCCTGGACAACTCAAAATCCTTTCACTATCTATGAAATGTTGGTGGAGAACTCTAAAAACCAGCACACCAACCACTGCTCACTAATGGCAAACGCCACAAATCTACAACTTGCAAACAACTACCCAAATTTCTGCTCATACTATTACTCTCTTTAGCAGGTGATATTGAACCAAACCCAGGTCCTCCCATTTCAAATCTGTCCCATGCCCCTGAGAATTCCACCTTTAAATTCCAAAAAGGGCTATCTGTCGCCCATATAAATATTCGGAGCCTGCTGCCCAAACTGGACGAACTAAGGGCATGGTGCCTTATGCATAAACCCAAAGCCATCGTTCTTACAGAAACATGGCTAACCCATAAAACCCCTGATGCAAATATCGCCATTCAGGGATACTCCATTTTTAGGAGAGATAGGTCAAAGAGAGGAGGAGGGGTGTTATTTTATATTGCAGACACATTACAATTTACACTGTTAAATTGCCCCCCAAGCCCACGCTCTTTTGAAATTCTAGTTGGCAAAATCTGCCTCCCCTTTTCTAAGCCCATCTTGCTCGCTGGCATCTCCGCCCCCCTAAAATCCCTGGCTGATATCACCCAGTTACTTGGCTCCATTTCCTCTCTGAACGAGAAGAGTGAGCTGCTAGTTCTTGGGGATTTCAACTTCAACTTGCTTGACCCTAAAAACCATAAAATCCAGATACAACTCAAGTCACTTAACCTATCACAACTCATTTCCCAACCCACACGGACAAACCTGAAATCGCATAACCATTCCTTGCTAGACTGGATTCTCTCCTCAAACCCCAGCAGAATCCAATCCTTTGGAATCCTTCCGGACATTTTCAGTGACCATGCAATAGTGTACTGTGTAAGGAAAATTAAAACGCCCCATTCAAGCACTAAAGTTCTCCTCACTAGAACATTTAAAAACTTTAACCCACAACAGTTTCTGGATGACCTTACCAACTGCCCATGGCACAGAATCG
Organism: Ascaphus truei; assembly: GCF_040206685.1. Classification (NCBI taxonomy): domain Eukaryota; kingdom Metazoa; phylum Chordata; class Amphibia; order Anura; family Ascaphidae; genus Ascaphus; species Ascaphus truei. The sequence continues at coordinate 329,545,871 of NC_134483.1, forward strand.
ATTTAATTCCCAACCCTGATTCTGCGCTCGACTATTTCCAATCCGAGTTCTTAAAACTCTGCGATACCCATGCTCCACTATGCAAAATAAGGGTACGGGGGCCCATCTTCCATGGGTTACAACGGACCTTATTGCACTCTACCAGCTCAGGGATACCTTGTGGAAAAGCTACAAATCAACTGGCACTACCAAGGATCTCAATCACTACAGATGCCTGCGGAACATGTGCACAAGGCAAACAAGGCACGCAAAAGCACAATATTACTCTGACAATCTCCACCAAAATTACATCAAACCCAGCTAACCTCTGGAAGGTTATCAACAATATATTCCAGCCTCCTAACCATCAACAACCAAGTAATATCACTAAGGGGGATATTACTCTGACAAACCCCACTGACATTGCAAATGCATTCAATGATTACTTTGTGGGGTGTGCCACTAACTTATTAGCGAAACGCAGCCCAAACCACAAACCTGAATCTCATCCTGGGAGTGCCCACATAGCCCCACCCCTTCCCAACACTGCCCACAATTTTCATTTTGGCCCAGTATCTGAAGGAGATTACACAAGCGCTCCTCAAACTAAAACTAAGCAGCCAATGCGGACCTGACTTGCTACAATCTAGGTTCCTACGACTTGGTGCCCCAGCCATTGCCAAACCAATTTTTTCCATAGTCAACTCTATCCTGTCTGCAGGCCATATCCCCAAGACCTGGAAAACGGCCACAGTTGCCCAATCTTCAAAAGTGGGAACAAAAACACTGTCTCAAACTACAGACCAATCTCCCTTCTCCCAATTCTATCCAAAGTCATGGAAAAATGTGTCCACTCCCAATTAAACGACTACTACACCAAGACAAATTTCCCTAGCCAATCCAATCTGGCTTTCGTCCCAAACACTCCACCGTAACTACCCTGCTAAAAGTTTGCAATGAAATCCAGTGTGGAATGGAACGGGGACAACTCACTGGTGCAGTATTCCTAGATTTTGCAAAGGCTTTTGATACAGTTGATCATGCTTTCCTGCTTAATAAACTCCAGAGCTCTGGAATAGGGAAGCATGCTTTAAACTGGTTTCAGTCCTACCTATCAGGAAGATCCCAACATGTGTCCATCTCAGGCTCTAACTCCAAACGCCTGGATATCACCTGTGGTGTCCCGCAAGGCTCTGTTCTGGGGCCCCTACTCTTCTCAGTGTTCATTAATGATCTTCCCACAGCTTGTAAGGAAGCCCCAATACACATGTATGCAGATGACACAATCCTATATGCACACAGCCATAGTCTCTCTGACCTTCAACACATACTTCAGTCTGACTTTGAGACTCGAAAGCTGGATTTCCCAAAACAAAACCTGTTTTTAAACACTGACAAGACTGTAACAATGGTATTTGGGACCAAGACTAAATTCTTAAAGCTTCCAGCGACTGAGCTCCATATTAGAACCAACACTAATACCACCCTAACCCCTGTCACTAGTTTTAAATACCTGGGCTTATGGTTTGACTCCCAATTAACATTCGGAATGCACATTGATACCCTGCCAACCAAGACCTATGCCAAACTAGGGGTACTTTACAGGAACAAATCCTTCCTAAGTCTCCTGGTCAGAAAGCGTATCGCACAGCAGATGCTAATGCCAATTATTGACTATGGAGACATAGTATATGGCTCGGCTCCTCAAACCCACCTTAGCAAACTTGACACCCTCTACAATTCAATTTGTCGTTTTGTTCTCCAATGCAACTACAACACACATCACTGCGAAATGCTCAAAGAACTAGATTGGTCATCACTAGAGTCTAGGCGCAAAGTTCACCTTTCCTGTCTTGCCTTTAAATTCTTTCTGGGCAAGCTACCTGAACAAGCTCTTCACCCTTACCACATGCAGCACCTATCACCTGAGATCTGACTCCAAAAGACTGTTCATGGTCCCAAGGCTCAACAAAGTATCCGGCCGTTCCTCCTTCTCTTACCGTGCACTCCAAAACTGGAACAACCTACCAGAGACTCTCACATCCACCACCAGTTTAAGTTCTTTCAAATCTAAGGCTGTCTCACATTTTAATCTGGTCTGTAACTGTTACATACGCCCATAATATATATTATCTCTAACTGTGCATGCTACGTCTTGTATATAATGTATACCCTGTTCATTTATGTAACTGTATTTGTAACCATGTATTATTTTTCTTAACTCTGTGCCCAGGACATACTTGAAAACGAGAGGTAACTCTCAATGTATTACTTCCTGGTAAAATATTTGATAAATAAATAAATACAGAAGTGATGCGCTCACAGCTCTTCCTCAATCCTTTGTGTTTATTCAAAATACCGGATCGATATAGAATGCAGCTAACGGCAATTGTACCAAATGTGGAAAAGGTCTGCTTTTGGGAGTTCCAATTTCAGGTACTGCCACAAGGTGAACAACCTAAATTGTTTAAAGGAAGACCTGGCAGTGCATGACATCTACAGTACAGGACACGGACTTCAGCCCAAAGCACCCAGGCAACTATTCATAGCAACAGTGATTGCCCTTTTACTGTGATATGAATCACACTATCATAACAATACCACACATCTTCAATTAGATTGTAAGCTCTTCAGAGCATAAACTCTTCTCCTAAATGTTACTTATGTCTGAAGCACTTATTCCCATGATCTGGTATTTACTGTATGATTGTCACGTGTATTACTACTGTGAAGCGCTATATAAATAAAGACACACCCTAGTTTGATGCCGCTTTAGGTATAGCATTTGTATGTTATGTAACATATTAGAACAGTACTTGCTCTACATGGAAAAAGTGAGGGAACACACAATTATATAATTAAGCACACAAGGCAGTGGCACGCATTTGTAATCTTCCCAGCAACCATTTTATAAATTGCTCAACTTCTGTGACCTTGGTTCTTTTCCAGTTGCTATGTATGTAAACACTTAAATCCCAGTGAATGCAGTGAAAAGGAAAGTGACTGCGCTTTATAAAACCCAAAATATATTTAGTGGCTATTAAATGTTGCAGGGTCTTCTGAAAAGCTTTGCAAAAAAGGAAACCTTTCAGAAAGCGGTGTGTGATTACAGCCTTCACAAAACATTTCCATTGCCATCACATTCCAGACATTCTGCTCACCAACACAGAATCCCTCAGAACATATACACTGCACTCCTCTATTGTCCTCCCTTTCCCGATTCTTTGGCACGCTGCAGCCACATACAAACTTTTAGGTGGAGTCCACCATTTCCTCTCTTGGAAACGGTGCTTTTAGTAGCAGAATTATTTTAGGCTTCTCTTCACAATCATTAGAAATGATATTCACATTCTTGTTTGTCCCACCACTTGGTCAGATCACAGCTTCAAAGGTCATAGGTCACGTTTAGGCAACTCAAGCCGTTTCCTAGCAGAGGAGCCCAAGGTTAACATTTCCCACCCTCCTTCTTATTTTTCTGGTCAATACTCAAAGCACAGACTACTCCTTTTTGGCTCTACATAGGTGAAGGGGTGTGTGTAGGTGTGTGTGTGTAGGTGTGTGTGTGTAGGTGTGTGTGTGTAGGTGTGTGTGTGCGTAGGTGTGCAGGTGCGTAGGTGTGCAGGTGCGTAGGTGCGCAGGTGTGCAGGTGCGCAGGTACGCGTAAGTGCGTAGGTGTGTAGGTGTGTAGGTAGGTGTGTAGGTGTGTGTGTGTGTATAGGTGTGTAGGTGTGTATAGGTGTGTAGGTGTGTAGGTGTGTAGGTGTGTAGGTGTGTAGGTGTGTAGGTGTGTAGGTGTGTAGGTGTGTAGGTGTGTAGGTGTGTAGGTGTGTAGGTGTGTGTGTGTAGGTGTGTGTGTAGGTGTGTGTGTAGGTGTGTGTGTAGGTGTGTGTGTAGGTGTGTGTGTAGGTGTGTGTGTAGGTGTGTGTGTAGGTGTGTGTGTAGGTGTGTGTGTAGGTGTGTGTGTAGGTGTAGGTGTGTGTGTGTAGGTGTGTGTGTGTAGGTGTGTGTGTGTAGGTGTGTGTGTGTAGGTGTGTGTGTGTAGGTGTGTGTGTGTAGGTGTGTGTGTGTAGGTGTGTGTGTAGGTGTGTGTGTGTAGGTGTGTGTGTGTAGGTGTGTGTGTGTAGGTGTGTGTGTGTGGGTGTGTGTGTGTGTGGGTGTAGGTGTGTGGGTGTGTGGGTGTGTGTGTAGGTGTGTAGGTGTGTAGGTGTGTGTGTAGGTGTGTGTGTGTGTAGGTGTGTGTAGGTGTGTGTAGGTGTGTGTGTGTGTGTAGGTGTGTGTGTAGGTGTGTGTGTGTGTGTAGGTGTGTGTGTGTGTGTAGGTGTGTGTGTGTGTGTGTGTGTGTGTGTGTGTGTGTGTGTGTGTGTGTGTGTGTGTGTGTGTGTGTGTGTGTGTGTGTGTGTGTGTGTGTGTGTGTGTGTGTGTGTGTGTGTGTGTGTGTGTGTAGGTGAATAGTTTGCATACATCCAGGAAGACTAATAAAATGCTCACTTAAAAATCTAGTCCAACCAGTTTTTGATTCTACATTATGTAGAACAATGCTTTTCAATCCTGCATTGGATTATTTATTTGTAAGAAAATCATTTTGAATAATTGCTTCTTCACTCAATCTAAACCTTTTAAAGTCTTAAATAAAAAAGGGTATTTCCACCCCCCCGATTGTTATAGTAAACACACACATTTACTTTCAATTTGTATATATTCTTAAAGTACAGCAAGGCCCCGCTTCTCGGCACCCAGCTTTTCGGCGATCCGCCGATACCGAGAAGGGGGCCGCCATGTCAGCGCAAAACAGGCCGGTCCAGGGTCACGCATGTGAAAAATGGGGGGTTTTGCCATTGTTGCACATGCATAGAATGGCGCATTGCCGGTCTGCGCACCTAACGAAAATCGCCGAAAAGCCCCTCCTTACCTCGTGCAGCGTCAAATGACGCCACAGTGTCACGTGACCCGCAGCGTCATGGCATGCGTGTGACGTCACATGATGCCGCGTTGCCATGGACAAAAGTGACACTGGCAGAGTCCAGTTAAGTTTTAGCGTTGCATGGGGCCTTACGCGATCCACCCAGCATTTAATTGAAATGCCTCGGGAAAGAGCGTGGGGCCTCTGCAACCACCCGTGCCATCCCCAGACAAATCCAGCGCCCCCCCACTTTGCGCACCGCTGTTAACATACAGCTGGACTATACACAAATCTATTTGCCAGTGGAAATGTAGCATCAATAGCCATGCAGTTTGAATAATGTCTCTGTTGTACTTACCCAGGCTGATGCCATACTGGTCTGAAACATATTGTATCTGAAATATGCAAAATTGATTAGGATTAATAAATAATTCTTCTACAAAACAGAAAAGAGATGGGTTGAGTCAGTGCTGTAGGGGATAGATTAGTTTAAAAAAAATATTTCAATTAAAATAAAGAGGATTTGAATAGTTTTTAACCCCTTCTAGATAGAGAATACATTTGCAAGAGAATACAAATTTGCAAGTACAGTAGTTGACCTTTTAGTATCCTTTAGACACCTGGTATAGAATATAAAAGGTCTACAAAGTCTGTTAGGATCTGGTGCTGAAAGGGTCTCTATGGGAGGTTAAAATGGCCACTGCCATTCACACGCATTAAGATAGCTGTTGCCATGGTAACAGCTGATACCACTGATGTAATAAACAGGTGAAAATGAACAAGACTGTGGTGGGGGGGGGGGGGGGGAGTTTAAAATCTTATAAACTGATTGTTCATTTTGTGCTGATCTATTTCTGCTATGACTTTTGGGGGTGGGGGGGGGAGGCAGCTGCTTTAACCCTTTGGGTGCCCCAAGATGCAGCTACTACTGTAGTTCATGGGGTCTGGCAATTCAGGATCCTCATAACATAGTGGCTACGACATGTGCAGAGTGCTTGTTTTCCAGAGGAGATCTGCGTTCCATCTGTAATGCAGGGACATGGAAGGGGACAACTCTGCTACCATTTCCAGGTTAAAGGGACGCCACGATCACGCAGCCTCACCGTGGCCCCTCCAGCACCCATAGGGCTGAACTCTAAAGGAAAACCAGTTGAAAGATATTGTAGTTTGTAGATACCGACCAATAGTCTCACAGAGCTTTGCGTTTCAGTTTTGCTACCTCCTGTGAAATAGCGTTCCCTGTATGCAGGCCTTTCACCCACTTCTAACTTTGTGAAAAGGTTTACAAGCAGTTTGCCAAGTAAGTCTCCAGAGTCTGAAATATGACCCATACCTTTAGGGTAGATTCTTCTCTGGCGAAATAGGCAAAGCAAATGTGTGCAAGTTGGCAGAGCTTTAGTTCCTTGTGCTGAAGAAATTATCCCTTCCATATAAATGAATAGGACTCAACAAGACCACATCACAGAATACTGACTGGTGTTTCCAATGCAACATCACATTCCTCTCATCCTGTGTGTTAACCATCCCACCAGGATATGATGCAAGGCTACCACACCTAACTGTTTATTCTGCCCACATCCTCACTAAACTCTCTCGGAGCCTGAAGCGCTGCCTTTTCTCCCTAACTAGTAACAGTTAGAGGATAGCTTTGTTTCGGAATCGGACACAAAACTAGGCCTAACGCGGGCGAAAAGGATAAGCATAGTTGCACGGGCAACTAGTACGTGAAATCTTGAACGTCATCCAGGGTAGTGTTACACGGTGTGTGGGCTCAGGCTGGTTAGGATCAGAGACCCCTCGACAATAAGCTGTGAAGCTGCAGCCCAGTGCTGGGGGGAGAGTTCAGCTCCAAACAAATAGAACAAAAATCTTCTCTAGCACAGGGAAGACAGTGTGACGGCATATTGAAGTATATGTTGGAGAAGAAGATGTAGGGGTGAGCGCGTGTTTAGGCATTGCCGCGGCTGGCAACCGAGCAACCTACCCTCAAGCTAGCAAAGCAGGATAAGTTGAGCTGTTGCCAGTTGTGGCAGTGACCAGCAGGTCAGTCAGCGCCATTACAGAAGCACCAAGATAAAATTGTAGACGCCCACGATTTTTCCATCCAGCTCTATGTCCCATTAACCCCTTCATTACCCAAATGACATTCAGTGTGTGTCAATAAAAGTGTCACCCCCAGGGGCCCTTATGATATACACTATGTGTAATAGCTCTGCGACTTCCCCCATATTTACATACTGTACTTTTCTACGTTATGACCCAAAGAAAAGTTTTGTAATTAATAAATCAGGTAAAAAAAATTTTTTTTTTTTTAAGAAATAAAAAAATAAATGTGACTGATCTTAATATGTTGGTAAGTTATGTAAAGCAGCAAGTCCCATCTTTTCTCTATTCAGGGTGGGGAACCATGCTATTGTCAACTCCATTAACCCTCTGGTTCCCGAGATACGTACCAGTGAAGTTGCTAAATTTTAATTTCCCTCCTGGGGAAACCAACTAGTTGCAAAATCTTGTGCCAATAGGAACCTGCAGCAACGGTTGTTGATTCCCACTGGATGGCCATTTAAATCTCTTCTTACAAACCAAGAAGCAATACAAGCAACTTCATCAGTAAAGTATCTCAAGAACTGTGGAGCTCAAAACAGCGAGGTTCAACGCAACAAAAAACCCCGGTTCCAATCCTGTATAATAGGCAGGGGAATTGATGCAGAAGGTACTGCCTGGCAGTTAGTGTAATCTCAAACGTCTTGTCCTTGTATGGATAAATACACTGCTTGTGTCCCTCTATAATTAAATGCCATGCCTCAAAGCCAATAAATGAGGAAAGGGATCCCTTAAAACCTTATACATCGGATGGGATTGTAATTAAGCGCATTAGTATATTATGCTCATCCTTTTGCCAATTATAGGATCCAGCTGACTTTTGTAGCTCAACCTTAACGCAAAATAAACAAATCTAAAAATAAAAAACTATATTATGTGGATAAACAAAATTACTAAAGAAATATTAGCAGCACGTGGTAGAAAAGGCAGCCAATAAGAAAAATATAAACACCGATTTTTACTCTATGGCGTTTAGGCTATTACATTGTAGATACAAAAACATTAGGGCCCTATTTATTGGGCCATTTTGATTATGCAGGGTTGTATTTCCAAAAATCTGAGCAGTGAGGCACATTAGGACCTTTGGGGGGGGGGGGGGAGGTATGTATCAAATATCACTAATGGAAATTATGGTCACTAGTCACATTGATTTCATTTCACAACCATTTGCTTCAATGTGATTTGTGTCAAATTTGCCGAGCATGTGTCAGTGAGAGGTTTGGGAGTAGTTCTTGAGATCCATAAAAGGTGTAATTCCACACAAATGCACCACATTTTCAAACTAAAGATTTCTTACTGATACTCTTTGATATATCAGGCAGAGCCTTTTTATAACTGTAACGGGTATTCCCCCACCCAATCGCATATAGAGTGTATGTGAGGGGGGAACCTATATGTTACCAGGTGTGGTGCAGTATACCTGTCAGGCTCACAGGAGGTCTGAGCCTCCGCTAGTGAGAGCCTGGGGTGAATCTTCTGGAACGACCTTCTAATTACAGCGCCTCCACCTGTGCATTATTCTAGGAGTGTAGAATGTCCCCTACACAGGACCCACATACACCAAGGTATATATAACACAGGTTTACTATATGGGCAGATAACACAATACACATCAACAATATGACATCAACAGTGCATAACTTCAGTGTCACCCTGTGACACTACTAAGCACAACTATCCACACACACCTCGGAGGGCCTTAACCCCACACAGTATTTCCAAAGTCCTTGTACCCAAAGTCCCAAGAGTCCCACAACCCCACCCACGTGTGGGACAGCGCTGCCCACTAAGATGAAGTGTATAGATGGTGCACTTGGTGACTTGGATAATACCTGCCAGGTGTTTTCTGCAACCGGGTACCGCAGAACTGTGGAAGAGGACCGCCTGTCTCCAGCGCCGAAGCCTCAGCGATGGGGGTCTCCTGAGCAAGCTCACCGCTCAGTCTGTCTCTGCTCTGCAGAGAATGATTCCTTGTACACTGACCCTTCTTGTCAGAGCACACAGCACTGCAGCGGTGTCACTGACTGAACTGACTGCTAACAGGGCAAAGTCCCTACCTAAGGGGCCTTCCCTAAAGCAGTCACAAGCTGAAGGGGAGTGAGGTCTAGCTGGGGCCTAAGGGGAGACTTCTGGCCTAGTGCAGGAGGCTACTTTCCTCCCTGCACAAACACACCTTCCCCTCTCTGTGTCCCAGCTCCTAACTGACACTCCCTGTCTGCACACAACAATGTATCCAAAATGCAGCATGAGAATCTGTCAGCCTTGGTGGCTGTCTGACTGCATGTGACAGGGATCATAGGGCAGTCCCCAGAGGCTGCTGGGAGTTGTAGTCCACTCAGGACCTCTTCTCTATTAGCGCCGCGTGCGCATGTCTGAAGCTGTAATGGCCGCCACTACTCTTAACTGAGCATGCGCAACTTCCAAGAGCTCCTGCACACATGTAATGGCCACCGCTACCCTTGCCAACCTCTGTGCATTGCACTGCACAGGCGCGAACTCCCGCGCCAACCTCAACATGGCCGCCGCGAGTGGTCTGCTTACGTCCAAGCCTTCGCACATGCGCGAGCACATTAAAGATGGTTGCGTCCTGCCGCAGCTGCCACAGGGAGCCCCCGGGAACGCGCTCGCCCCCACAGCAGCACACACGCAAGGGGGAAAGAAACCGGCAGACAGGGGGACCGGAGGGACCCTGGCTACATAATGTTTTCACAGTTCAGCAGACTTCAATGGAAACGCACGGATAAAAAATAAAAATGAAGATAAGCGCTTTTCCATCAAAATGCTTTTTTTTTTTAACCCAACACCAAATTTGGCGATTTCTGCCTCTGGAGACTGCCATCTCTGCTCTCCCTGGATTTGAACATGAAGGGGTTATCTGGAGCAGGGGTGCACGGCGATTGCTGAGGCCCCGCACTCTTCCCCAAGGCATTTCAATTAAATGCCGGGGGATCACGTGAGGCCTCTGCAATTTCCCTTACCTTGATGATTCAGAAGGCTGGTGTGATGCGTTGCCATGGCAACGCAGCGTGAAATGGCGCCGCGGATTCACGTCACCCTGCAGCCTCCTTTGACGCGGAATACAAGGTGAGGGGGGCGCGAGCAGTGGGGGAGAGCATGCAGGGGGGCGCAGGATAAAAAGTTCACACTCCTGATCTAGCGCAAGGGTGCGCAACTCCGTCCCCCAACAGGTTAGGTTTTCAGGATATCCCTGCCTCAGCACAGGTGGCTCAGTCACTGCTTCAGCACAGGTGGCTCAATCAGAGGCGCGGTCTTCGACTGAGCCACCTGTGCTAGAGCTGGGATGTCCTGAAAACCTAACCTGACCTGTTGTGGGGGGGGGCACTTGAGCACCTTTGATCTAAAGGCCCCTTACTGACAGTGTTAATGGTCAATAGCCACTACCTTTCACCACAGCTAAAAAACACCAGTATCCTGCATGAAACAGGTCTTTCAGGCATATAATGGGTCAACCAGTTCTGACCCGTCACCACTCTTTCTTGCATGATCGCTCGAATACCAAGGCCATTTTCACTATGCTGTGAAGCCACTTCCCCGTACTAGAGAAGTTTTTAGTCCCAACTTGCTGCACAGCCAGGTCCCTGCACCAAGAGCAGATTTGAATGCATTTTTTTGGTGGGACAAACATTTCAGTGCTGAGAGGTAGTACAGAACAACCCTTTATAAAATGTGCAGCTTATGTATGAAGGCTTCCTAAATATAATATATAAATAAGTGCTGCCACATTGCATTGAATACCTGATTGATACATTTAAAAATCAGAAATTTGATTTACAACTAGCTTTAATAAATATCCATTATTAGTGTAACGATACTAATAGCCATATTGTGAAAATACATTTTGTTAACCTATATACACACACTGAAACATCAGTACTGTGTGAAGCATTGGACATTTTGGGTTAACAGCAACTTTATCCTGCACCAACGCTATAAAACAAACTTTTTAGGGTTTACTCCAAGTTGAGCTTGGCATATGTTTTTAATGGACTTTGCACTTTTTTTTGGCATACAGACTTTTACTTAGTACATACCACTTACATCTATAGCAGTCCATTTCTATACACTCCCCCCCCCCCCAAAAAAAAAAACTGATAGAGCAGATTGAGATACATCAGGTTAGTACGTATGTAAAAATAGAATTATGTGCAGCAAAAGACAGTGTGGTGCATAGGCCACTATGTAGTTCTGCCAGTCCTGTTTGCAATGCGCCTTCCTCAAACTTGTTGAGCAAGCAAAGGCAACACCCACAGCACATCATCCCTGCCCAGAGCTACACAACCTGGCCAGCAGCATATACACCGTGCATCTGCTTCAGAGCAGGCATCGCTGTTATAAGGTGCGGCAAATTACATTGTGTTACACAGACATAGCACAATGTACAATGTGCCCAGGAGGCGCTTACCGTGCTGTGATCCTTCAGGTAACGCGATGTAACAGAGGCTCAGTCTTCTGATCACACTTCTCTGTCACTGCTGCTTACCCTCCCTCTTTTATCAGCCGAGGTCTGCTAGCAGCTATAGGAAAGTGCAGCCAGATGAGCTAAGCAAACCGCACCCCATATAGATACTTCCCCCTTCTAACAGGAGGGAAGAGCTAGAGGTTTAGTCACCACACCTCCTGCCTCCCATCATAAATCCCTCCCCATGCAGTGCAAGTCCCTCAAAATCTCATATGAACACCACTCATATATCTCCAGAGCATCTTACAATATACCTTCTCACTGTATATCTGTTTATCTACCACATCCCCTCCAACTGTACCTATTTAGCAGATACACTACATGTCGATTCCCATTGGGAGAAAAGCGCTCTACGAAATAAAGTTTATTATTTATGTTTTGGGGACCTGTAAAACCAGGCTGACCTAATAAAAGAAAAGGTTGTTGTGTGTGATAAGCTGCATGGGACTTCTATAGGGATTATGGGACTTCTACAGGGATTGCTTGGAAATAGCTCCAGCCAGCACAAGTAGAGGGACTGCCGTGGTACCAATTTGTATGTCTGCCCCATCCATCTATATGCATCTAACTCATAGATTAATGGTGAACCCGTTGCTCCCACTACTTCCTCCTTCTTTCCTAGCTTGTCCTCCTCCTTACATTAATCCTTCTGCTTCTTAACCCCCAGCTTCTCCTTGATTGTACATTCCTCTAGCATCACATGCTTCTTCCTACCCTGATGCTTTTACTGCTGTTTCTTCTCCTCACATTATACCTGGCACTGCTTTCCCCTATATCACCGAGCCTAGATTTCCCACACATCTTGTACCAATTCTGATAGCCACAAAATAAACTCTTCAATTTGCGCGCTTAAGGCCGTGATTATAGTGGCGGTGCGCGACGTCAGAACAAATAAGTGTAGACCAATGAAGGCGCACATTGTGCACGCGACTACGTGCGTGATCAAGCGCTATGGAGCGACAGATAACAGAGGAGACAACTGAAATTGTTTTTGCAGCACGACGGCAGCCTCACGTGAGCGGTTTAGCCAATGAGGATGAACTGCTCACGTGACGTCACAGCCACGCCTCCCTGTCGCCTCCAGCCTAGTTTATGTTTCGCGCGCGTACGCCACAACTATATTCGCGGCCTAACCATCAATCAATGATTTGTGCCATAGTTGATTTCCCATACACCCCTTGCTAATGCATTGCTTCTTTCTCCTTTGTTTAGAAGTGCAGCTCCCCAAATTTGACCTACTTTGAAAGTGGCTCCATGTGATTTCCCTTAGAGCAGCAAAACATGCAAAATCCTATATATATATTTTTTTTACATAAAGCAGTTCTTTAGTATTAGATAACACTGTCTGCATTTTTATTTTGAACTCCTGACATTTTTAATGATTTTTTTAATGTACTTATCCTATGGCTGCTACAGCAACCATTTAGAAAGTCACATTCACTTCCTCTTTTGAAACAGGCTCTGACACACACCCGACCGAGATGAGGCCGATCACCTCTTTTCTCTGGAGAGTACGCCCGAGGAAGACGCCCAGTGAGGCATCTGTGGAGCTCCCGCTACCTTTCAGCGTCTAATGGAGAAAACCATCGGCGACATGAACCCGGGGGAATGCTTGGTCTACCTGGACGATATTATCGTTTTTGGTAAGACCTTGGAAGAACATGAGGAACGGCTGCTAAAGGTGCTGGACCGTCTGGGTCGAGAAGGCCTGAAGCTGCCCCTAGACAAGTGCCGGGTCTGCCAAACCTACGTGGGACACATTGTATCAGCCAATGGGATTGCCACAGATCCGGCCAAAGTGGAGGCCGTGGTGAATTGGCCACGTCCTGAGAACGTCATGGAGGTACGCTCTTTCCTCGGCTTCTGTGGTTACTATCGCTGCTTTGTGGAGGGGTATTCCAGTAAGGCCAAGCCTCTTAATAATCTCCTCAAAATATACCCTGAGGATACAGGGCGAAAGGCCACCTCTGCTAGACAGCCGTTAGATGATAAATGGACGACCAACTGCGAGCAGGCCTTCCTGGGCCTGAAGAAGAGCTTAACAGAGGCACCTGTTTTCGCTTATGCAGACTCAGAACAGCCCTATGTTCTCCATGTAGACGCAAGTCTCAATGGCCTAGGTGCTGTCCTGTACCAGAAATACCCGGAGGGACTTCGACACGTGGCCTACATCAGCCGCGTCTGACTCCCAGTGAGCAGAACTACCCCGTCCACAAGTTGGAGTTCCTCGCCCTTAAGTGGGCCATCGTGGACAAGCTCCATGACTACTTGTATGGCGTAACTTTCGAAGTGAGGATGGATAACAATCCGCATACATACTAACATCCGCCAAACTGGATGCTACCGGCCACGATGGCTGGTGGCGTTATCAAACTACAAATTCACGCTGAAATATAAACCTTGGCCCCCGAATATCAGAGCAAATGCTCTATCCCGAAGACCAGGCCTGACCACCACTCCAGACGATGACCTCTGGGAGGAGATCCCGGGACCAGGGATGGGAGCCATGTGTAACACGGCCGCTGTCATAGAAGATAGAGTGGCTTTCTCAGAGTTACGCGTCACGGATTCCTTAGGATGCCAATCCAAAGCCATCCCCACCGCTTACTGTGATCCGGAGGGGATGAACATCACCCATGATAAGATCATAGTGTGGAAGGATATTGTACAATATCAGATCTGGGAACCCGTAGCTGGCATCATCTGCCAGACCATCCAGAAAAACAAGTCTGCAATTCTGAAATGTGCCCCCAGCGACATGGTCGCTGTTACGGTAGCTAGTGATAGGTTATAATACACACCAAATATCTGGGTTGAATTGAACACGACTTAGATATAATAAAGATAGTTTATTCCCTAGATTGGTGAACACACAAGATAATTCAAATAGCAGACAAGAAATAGCACTTACTTAAGGGTTGGGTAATGAAGCAATCAGGTACAGGATTGGCAATTCATACAGCAATCAGGCATCAACTAGTTGGTAAAATCATCGAAGACTCTGAGCATAGGGCTGACACTGGGTAATATGTGATTCCAGTCCTATACCCTGGCATTGAGTGCAAGTCATTGGAGGACAATTATCTGCACCCAATCTCTCCTTGCCAGCTAACATGGGAACATTGATAGATCATGCCTCCCCAGCTAGTTGGCACATGCGTACTTCTGGCCCTTGGGGTCTCATTTCTTTAGCCCCACACAAAAGTCAGGGCGCCTACATGTCTATCAGACCTGGATCTGGTCAGGAAACCCTTTGTCTGTAAGTGTGAATTACAGCACTTACAGACCACTCAAGCCCTGCGTTTCTCCGCCCTAATGTATACAGCCAGAGTGGCTGAGCCTTTGATCATGGGGGTCTGTTGTAGACAATTGGTCGTCCCCTTGAGCATTTACATTAAACAGAACCAGTAACTTACGCGGGTTTTTGTCCCCGCTTTGAAATACAGTACATTTTTCCATATCTATATTTATTAAAATAATTAGTTCGGCTGGGCCGAGCAGGCTGAAACTTGCCAGACCCTCATGCTGGAGGGGACTCTCCATGGTGGCCAAGTTTCAGCTCGCTGAGACCCACAAGTTTAAAAACCCTTTTGGAACACAAGGCTTTTTTCCGCCATGCAAGTCAATGGCAGAAACCCAAACTTTACAATTACCCTGACTCCGTTTTGTTGCACCGAGAGGGTCGGTATTTGCCATGCAATCCTTCCGGAACTAGGACTACATGGTGGCCAAATCTCAGCCCTCTAGGTTGAACAGAACCGTAGTTCTGGGTTCTGGGTTTCTGCTCATTCTGACTTAGCCATTTTTACTCGCGGCTCTTCCCTCCGCCATTAGAGTCAATGGCGCGACCCTCGTGGCGAGCACGACCCTTTACACGACCCTTAATCCTCGGACCCGGTGGTGGTCGAGTGTGGGGGTTCCTAGGGTCAAAAATAATTTTATTCCTGGGTGCCCTAGAACCTAAGTTTCCCACGCCAATTGTGATTGAACTTGACCTAGTGTGATCAAAGCTCATTTTTAGATATTGTATCCGCTTCTGCGGTCTGCGGTTTGGATGGCTGCCAACCCGTTCCTGGAGGTCGGCGTCGAAGAATCCCCATTGGAATGAATGGCTCCATTGACTTACAATGGGGAACCGCCGCTCCTCCTCTCGGGCGCCACCTGCAGGTCTTCTACTGAAACGGGCTGCAATGGCGACCTATGGAGAGCTGCAA
Source organism: Ascaphus truei (assembly GCF_040206685.1). Lineage (NCBI taxonomy): Eukaryota > Metazoa > Chordata > Amphibia > Anura > Ascaphidae > Ascaphus > Ascaphus truei. The sequence goes on from NC_134483.1 coordinate 329,561,547, forward strand.
AATGGAGCCTGTAAAGGCGGGAAAATGGAACAAAGGGCTATAATCCCTTCCTAACTATTAACCCTTCTCCCGAACGGATCCCAGTGTGAGTGTTGGTGCAGACACTGGATTGGGGAAAATACATTGTTACAGGGGAATACACATTTGGGTGCTGAAGCAGGGTAAAAACACATTACTGGACCGCAGTCCAGTTAACCCCTTGCCTCCCCAGTGAGGTCAGGGGGTGGCCATATGGGATGCAACCCCTTTAATACCGGACCAATCCCCCTCTCCCTCTACAGTCGCCATCCTCAATTTGAGATTGGCAACGGACACCTCTATCGGGTGGTACAATACCACAACCACCCGGATAGACGGCAACTGGTTCTCCCCAGGAACGTACAATATATGGTTCTGAAAGCCTTGCACGATGACCATGGCCATCTCGGTCTGGAGAAGACCTTTGGGTTGGTCCGAGACGATTCTTCTAGCCATGGATGCGAGAATTAGTGGAACTACGCTGTCATCAGTGCTTAAGGGGCATCCAGCGCAAGACTCTCCCTACCCGAGCCGCACCAATGGCTCACCTGAAGAGCTCGGGCCCTATGGACTTGGTGTACATGGATTTCCTGTGCATCGAACCTGACGCCAAAAGGTATCTGTAACGTGTTGGTCATCACGGACCATTACATGCGATATCACAAGCCTTCCCCACCAAAGACCAGAAGGCAATCACGGTGACAAAGTTCCTGTGGGAAAGGTACTTCGTGCATTATGGCCTGCCCAACCGCCTTCATTCCGACCAAGGCCGGGATTTTGAGAGCAAATTAATCCGGGAACTGCTTAAGATTCTTAAATCACCAAGTCCCGGACAACTCCGTAGGGTGACGCTCTGCCGGAGCGATTCAACATGACGTTGCTGGATATGCTCGGCATGTTGAAAGGCGCTCAGAAGACAGAGTGGAGCCGACACGTGGAAACTTTGGTACATGCGATACAACTGTACCAGCCACAAATCCATTGGGTTCTCCCCTTACTTCCTTATGTTTGGGCACGAAGCCAGGCTACCCGTGGATGTGCGCCTGCGGGTGTCAACAGACGGGATACACAACGCGACACACTTCAAATACGTGCAAAGCCTCCGGGAAAGTCTGCAACAGGCCTACCAGCTGGCTGAGACGTCCACCGCCCAACTCAACGCCAACAACAAGAGGCGATATGACCACAAGGTCAGACACCGGGAAATCCGTCCTGGAGATGCCGTGCTTCTCCGCAACCTTGGAATTCTTGGTAAACACAAACTAGCCAACCATTGGTGGGATGGTGTATTCGAGGTCGTGTCACAGATGCCAGGCCTCCCGGTCTACCGCATAAAAGACACGGATGGCCGGGTAAGGGTCTGGCATCGTAATCATCTTCTCCTTATCGTGCAAGTGGGTAACGACGAGCCACAAATACCGGCTACACCACTGAACGGTGAGCCAGAACCAATGGAGGCCAACAATGACACCAACCATGAGACCACCCAGGATCATACAGATGGTGAAGATACCGTCAACGAAACCATAGAGGATCCTATGGAGGGACCCTCTCAAAGGGGATCAAAGGGGATCAAAGGGGATCTCAAAGTCACGGAGCATCTCCCGGAGGAGCTACGGGTAATGGGCCCCGATGCATAACACCTACTAGGGTGGCTCCAACGAGCCAACCTCTGGATCCCAGAAGCCCGTGCTTCAGACCACACAGAGACTATACAGAGACATTTATACCCTCAATGGGAAAGGCTGAGCCTCAGGACTATGCTTATTACTCCCCAGAGGGAGTAGCTGAAGGACAGCACAGACAGAGCAAAAGAGTTAGGCATCCTCCCAATCGGATGACCTATGATTATCTTGGGGCTCCCCACTATGAGGCTCAGCGTGGTCTCGGAACAAAATACAGTCTGTCATCACGATGCACTGTACAATTGTGTATAAAGTCGCACTGTAGAATTGTGTATAAAGTCGTTGATTGTGTTAAGTTGTACTTTTGAAGTTGCATTTTTATTATATAACTTGTGTAAGGTTATATTATATGTTACACTGTCCGGAGCGGCGGGAGGACCCGTGGAGAGAGATTGAGGTGCGCGATAGTGTAGGACGACTGTGGTGAGGGGCTGCGGCGACCGGGTTGCCGGTGTCCCGCGACGGACGAGAAATAGGGCGCCGCCATCTTTAATGTTATTGTGCATGTGCGAGATCCGGAGCATGCGCGGAAGAAGCATAATGGCAGCGGCCATTGGTTGCAGCCACCGCAAGGGACTTCACCTCCCAGCAGCCCCAGGGGCTGCTAGATCATCTGACCCACGGCAGCCAATAGGGCTCTAGTATTCCCTGCAGCAGGGAATTGATACAATTCGCGCGCTGGAGACCATGCCAGTCGGAGCTGGTAAGCCATTAGGGTAAGAGGTATGTGCAAGTGTCTGTGGCACTGGCACTAGGCCAGATATCCCCTTAGGCCCCAGCTAGGCCTAGACTCCTTTGTGTAGTTTGTGGTTGCTGCAGGGACAGGCCCACAGATAGGGACACTGCCCCTGTAGAACCAGAACATAGGGACATGTAGCTGCATCCTGGGTCAGGGTGATCTGAGACCAGATCCCCCTTCATCCAGAGACTCTCAAAGGGGGTACCATCCACGCAGGACCCACCCAACGTAGAGGCAGGGGCTTTGCGGAGGACCATTGCCGGATCTGTGGATCCCATCTTGCAGCAGCACCGTGCCCGGGTGGGGGACCACTCGGCAGGTACCCAACTCCTCACGTGCACCAACAAACACTTTAGTGGGCAGCGCTGTACCACACATTGGGTGGGGAATCAACTTGTGGCAACGAGGGTGGTTGGGTGACCAAGGGCCCTCAGTACTTTGGGGACTATGACTCCAGGGAGGGGAACAAAGTATTGGAGGGTACTTGCTTGGCCCGGTTGGTGGGACTGTATTTATGTGTGTTACCATATCTTTTGGTGCCTGCAGTAAAACGGTTATCTTATACCAAGTGTGTATTACTTACTGTATGTGTCCTGTAACGGGGTTATTCAACATAATCGAATCCGTACAGGTGGAGGTGCTACAGAGCATCACTCAGGTGCACCCCAGGTTCCCCGCAGCGGAGGATCAGGTTTCCTGTGAGCCACAGGTATCGCACCGCACCGCACCACACACACACCATAGCCACACATCTCCCAGGGGGTGGGGGAAAGTGTGCTACACATATAATACCCCCTCCCCCTACACAAACACACACACACACAAAACACACACACACACAATACCCCCCTCCCACCCACACTAGACAAACGTTAAAGTATAGGGGATTCAGAGATGTCTATTGGCTAAATATTTTTTTATTTTGTATGTGAAATCTGTGATTCTGTATCAGTCAGGCTTAAGGCCTTGGCCAGGGTTCCCGCTGGCATGCTGAGGCGCGCTGAGGCTCAGGGAAAGTGGGTGCTTTCCCTGGCCTTGCGGTTGCTTCCCCTGCGCGCCGTCAAGGGGGCGGGCCGGGGGTGGGCCAGTGACATCACGGAGCTGGTTCGCCCTCATTGGGTGAACCGCTCACGTGACCAGCCCTGCGCGCCGGCAAGCGGGGAAATGTTAAATTCTGGTAAGACGGTAAGCGTAGGCGAGCCCCTACTAAAGCCGCTCTAATTGCGGCTGTAGGGGCTCAGTGCTGAGCGGGAGCGAGCGTCAGCATGGTTCAGCGAGTAAGCGCTTACCATGGCCGAGGCCTAATTGATGTCTGTGGGAGCATTTATATCAGAAACCAGCGAGACTCACGTAAAATCAGTGACAGGCCTGGGGAGTTCTGCTTTAAGGGCCATCCTAATGATTACGTTTCAAACTTCCCTGACAAAGAGGAGGTGGCTCCACTGCATATCAAATAGGGACCATTGTCTAATTGAGAACGATGAGGGCAATATTAAAATAAAAATGGTAGTGGTAACAAGAAAATCCAATAGCATCAGTAGGGCCTCCCGCTTGGCTAGCACTGCTTTTCTATTGAGGGGGAGGGGTGCGGGAATCTCCCCGTACATTGTCTCGTCAAAATGGCTCCGCAACGTCAAATGGCGTCATGTTGCCATGATAATGGGACGTCATGGTAACGTGGCGCCGCAGGGCGTCCCGTTGTCATGCAATGTGACATTGCATGGCAATGGACATCGTCCGTTGACATGGAAACCTGATGCCATTTGACGTTGCGGAGCCATCTTGATGGGACCATGCAGGGGGAGATTCAGCGCCGGAGAAGGTAAGACAGTTAAATATATAAATAAAAACCTTAAAAAAATAAATTAAAGTCTCTGGGTTATCATTGAACAGAAGGTGGCAACCCTGGAAGCAGTGTAGCGATGTGGTGCAAACATCCTCTGTGTTTTGTTGCTATCCAAAAGACTAGCACCGACTGGAACAACTTGAAGCCAAGCAGATAAAAAATTGCAGTTTTAAATAATAGCCAGAAAAGAGCAATGTGAAATGCTAGAAAATACCCATGTACCTCTTGCGAATAGGGATCATGACAGAGGTGACGGATACCTTGCCATTATTGGAGAGATATAGTGATGGAGTGGAGTACGAATCCTGTTAGACAAATTAAAATAAGGGGCGGAGCTAAAATGACAGTTAGGCTAGTGTGGAGATTGTCAAAGCAACCATTTTGTACTGTATGAACTTTTGTAATATAGGTTTCCCTCCCACCCCTTTTATTTTATTTATATATATGTAGCCCCCTTTCCCCATGTCTAAGGGAACTACGCGTGCTGAGTACCTGTTTAGCGTACAGGAGGCCTGATCCTCTGACACTGGGAGCCTGGGGTGATCGCGGTTACTCTCGTTACAGTGCCTCCACCTGAGAGGGATCCGAGTGCAGCATGATAACCCCTCACAGGACCCAATACAGTTAGCTAATAAATATACACATACAGGTATAACGAACTTATCTTTACTGACATACAACCTATTATATAACAGTACACACAATATAACACAGTGTCAGACCACCCCTGTGCACCACAATGTCCACCTCTGGTGAGATCTTCCCCAAAGTTATGAGGGTGCCCTGGGCACCTGACCACCCCTGTGTCCACAGATCCAGGCCCACCCAAAGAGCGTGTGTGGAGTAGCGCTACCCATTGTGAATGGCCGTTGGTGCACTTTTGATACCTTCCTGGTATTAGGCCAGACCAGGCCGACTTTGCTGAGGGATACACCAAACCGCAACGTGGTCTGCTGAATCCTCTCTTGCTCTTGTCCTCAGGCGTCCACCTCTGGAGGGAGCTCCCGCTGGCGTGTATCCCTTTAAATGTCTATTAGGATGCCTGTGGTCTAGTCCCAGACTGCAGGCCGCAGCTCACCGCATGGCGTCCGTCACCGGTGCTATCCCACTGACTCTAATGTGCTAATGGGAGTGTCCCTATCTGGGGGCATTCCCTATAGCACACAAACTAAATGGTGGTTGGGGTCTAGCTGGGACCTGAGGGGATATCTGGCCTAGTCCAGCAGAGCACTTCCCCCTGGACAAGTAACTACTCCCAGCTCCAAAAATAGCAAAAATATACAAAATATATAGAACGTCCAGAGATGGTTCTAAATCTGTGGCAATTCAGGTAAGAAATCATAGGCAAATGGTATCGCATGTAGTATAACGTAAGGAACTAAACTGGAAGGGAAAGATGGACCAAAGGGAGAATAGCTAGAGAAACTGGAGCCAGCCTTAAACCGTGCCCCTAGTAACTCATGTAGCATATATTTCTCAGTACTAGCTTCTGCATCTCTTGATTTCCAGAGATATCAAAGTAAATACCTGAGTCCTTGTTGGTATAGCCTTTGAGATCCCGCGTGCTGAAGCTGTAGCAATGACCAGAGCCTCAGACCGTCCGGGAAAGCTCCAGGCTAATCACGTGGAGGTGCCCGTCTCCTCTCGGCGTTCTCCCGTGATGTGTAGCGAATTGCCGGAACCTACGCTGCGGAAGTGTGTCACTCAAATCGCAAAATAGCAAGATTCAAAAAAACAAATTGGTAGAACAGCAGGAACCAAAAAAGCACCGATCAACTAACCTTGAGAAAGGGCTGGAGAGCCTGAAACGCGTAGGAGGTTTCGTTTTTATGTTACTTTGTTTTTTGTTTTTTTACTACTGTATGTGATCTAATAAACTTTTTTTATTTTTGCTATTTCTGGTGAGTTGATCGGTGCTTTTTTGGTTCCTGCTGTTCTACCAATTTGTTTTTTTGAATCTCACTTCTCCCTGGACCTTACCTCACCCCTTGCTGTCCTGCTCCCGACTGGCGTGCTCTCCTAAGTGCGCCAAATGTATCTTTCTCCTGCATTGTGTGGCTCCATAAGCCCTATTGGCTCTCCTGCATCATCTGCTGCTAGCCCTTGAGGAGCCTGGGACTTGTAGTCCCCTGCCGCTTTTGCGGAGCCACCTAACATGGCCGCCGCATCCAAACATCCACTGCGCATGCGTGAGGCTTCTATCGTGCATGCGTGACTTCTAACATGGCGGCCCTCGCTTGCCGGGTACGCCGCGGAGCTCCTGAGCACCGGAGCCCCGGAGCATCTCCCGGAAACAATCCGGGTCCGCCCACAGCTCTGGTGGCACCCGGGCCCCTCCATAGCTGTCCCCCTCTTCGGCCAGGTGGTAATAGGGGACCAGGCTACATATATATTATATAGATATTATTATTATTACATTATATATGTAGCGGGGTACCCACTGGCTACTATTCTACCCAATGGGCTGGCAGTAAACCCTGGTAATATCAGGTTTCCAGTAGTTGGTATGAGGATTTCCCCTTCACTTTTGGTACTGCACTTGAGTGACAGCAGGGGGTGGTACACCCTGTTGTAGCTGGGACAACGGTTGCCCGCCTTCTGGCTGTACTTAAGAGCAGGACCGCCCTAAAGTTGAAGGTTGTTCCTTCCCTCTGAGGAAGGCAGGTCTCACGTCTGGGAGCCTGAGATTTGGGCCTTCCTATGTGCTCTTCCCTCCAGGGAGAGGGTGTGTGTACCATACCTCTGCCTCCGCTAGGGAGGTGGAGAAGAGCTAGGACGGCTGCGGGTGCCCTTGGCCTGTAGTGACGGTCCAGGGACCATCATCCAGTGAATACTGACAGACTGTATCCAGCAGAAGACTGCTGAGTAACTGTTACTGCAGAGAGTAATAATAAACCTGTTCCTGTCTGCAATATACCTCCTACCTGGTGCGTGACCTTACTGGGGGGAGAGGAAATAGTTCTCCGTGGGAGATCACCTTCAGTTCCTGGAGTCCAAGGCAGATGGAGGCGCTGCACTGCGAAAGAGATATGTGTGGTATGAACCCCTGAAGCCTGTTCCTATGTCCCCACTACCATCGGCGGACGATTCCGCCCTGCTGTTGCCAGCAGGTATATGCACCATACACCCTGTAATGGCCCGCATCTGCGATTGGGTGGGGGAAACACTGTTACATATATAAAATTATATATATTATATGTTTATATAATAAAAAAAGTATGAATAAATATGAATGTACGTTTATATTATGTATTTTTTATTATTATGTATTTTTATTTCTATAAAGGATTATGTCACAAGGCGGTTTATCTTGCCAGCTGGAATGGAATGTTAAGGAATGGACATGTGGTTTGGCCCTGGTGGGGTCTGGGAAGGGAATAGCAACACATTAGCTTATGGCATGTGTTGCTCTAACCTTTGGTTTAATTTGGTGAACGTGCCCACTTTGCAGTCATGTCAGTGGCGGGCATATGGTTTATGATTGGCTTAAATATGTTAATGTGTTAAAGGGTTGGAAAATGTTAATAAATGCTGTGGCCGTTTTTATCCAAATTGGTGTCAGTGTAGTATTTGGTATTGGATGGGACGGTTTTTGGGAAGGTGATGAATGAATCCAATGGTAAAGGTTTCACTGAAACATGGGGGGATGAAACTGATGACTGGACAGTTAATTTAGAGGGTTATTCCCTTTTTTTACAGATTGATTGGGCAAATAGAAGAGTGGTGGAGTACAGTATGTACAATATGTAGCATCACATTTAAAACCTATTATACTAGAAGATGTTTACCAAGTAATTGGTAAAAATGTGGAGACTGTGGATTGAAATCTGCAATGGAGATAGAAGTACAAAAGAAATTGATTTTCTATAAACCACAAGATCTGTGAGATGGAGGAAGCCAAACTACTTTGGCAAATGGAGAAGACAGACAAACAAGGTCATGGTTTTATTATGGGTGATTTATGTATTTCTCTTCTGTGGTTTCTATGTCAGTCCTTGCCGGCTAATGTAATCCATTCCTGGGACAGTGTTTTGGGAAATCGGTATCTCAGGGACGTTACATGGCAACTAGATACCAAGGCCCCCTATACATTATGCTGAGAAGCTGTATTCTTCGTGTTAAAATGCTCAGCTCCATTTATATGAATGGGGCTTACCTTCACCAATATGCTGTGAAGCCACTTCACCATGCTGGTGAATATTTTGATCCCATTTGTTTGATTAAAGCTGATCTCTTTTAGAGCACCAGGAAGAAACTCTGCAGCATGTCGTATAGGGGCACCAGATAGTAAAAAAAAACACATTAAATTGTTTTAAAAAGAATTACAAATATTGCTAACTTAAAGCAGTAATCCCCCCCCAGAAGCCAGTATGTATACGTTTGACTCATATAATCTTTGTGTCTTGCCCCCTGCACTTTAAAGAAAATAATAATATTTTTTTTTAACCTCTAGTTTCTGATGTTACCATTGTAATCTGTAAATGTCTAAGGGGAGAACTCCATTTTAGGCCGCGCCTATAGTGATGGCAACGGCGACACGACGGGTGACGTCACCCGTGGCCGTCGCCACTGGCGAAAGTTATATTTCGCCGAGCGGCGGCGTCGCGGGTTTTCGGCCATATGATTGGTTCAAGGGCCGTCACGAGGCGACAGCCCTTGAAAAATCAAATTTTGCCGGCTCCGTCGCATTGTCGCTCGCACTATAAGCGCACGCGGCGGCGGCGGCAATGCATTCGATTTCGCCCGACGTCGCGACGCCGTTGCCGTCACTATAAGCGCGGCCTTATTCTCCACCGCTTAAATATTTCAAATGCTTACATCTCCTGAGCAAACCATTTGATTTAAAAAATAAAAACAGTGTTGGAAAAGATACAAAGAGATCTTAAAGTTAGTGAATGAAATGCAAAACAAATAAAATAATATGCCGATTAACGTGGACTGTTGCTTTTACTATTTTATTGTGGAATTGATTTTAAATAGAAATGTTAGGAATAAATATTTTGTTTACATAGAGAAAATTATAGATAGGTGAAGTATCTCCCATCCACCTTTTTTTATGATTCGGAAATGAAAGAAAGTGTGTAAAATGTGTGGTTACATTTCTTTCTTATTCTGTTCCCTGAATCTGCCCAATTTCATGTCTCATTTGCAGCCTGCTGCAGTTTGTAAATGTTTGGATATTTCCCTAGCATTCCTGGCATAGTTTGGCGATGACTAGATTCACTCTGAAGGATTCTGGGTAGGGTTTGAACTTTTAATGCAGACTGATTCAGCCGTTTCTCAAGCACATAAGAATAAAAAGCAAACTTGCTTCATATTGGAAAAAGTTAGTTTATTTTCTAAGGCAAGTGCTAACAATAATTCTAATCTAAAGGAAGCAGCTTCACTTTGCATAGCCAGCAAGCAAACTCACATCCAAAAGGTTGAAACAGCTGCCTGTGAGTAGGATTACTGGCTATGCACTTCTTTAACCCAGGCTAATAGTCGTAGAGGAAGCAAAGAAGCACAGCCTTTATCCAATGGAAATCCTTGAAAAGGAATAATATGGGGCAACTCCAAAAATAAAATTAAAGGTATTTATTATGAAATTTTCACAAGGTGATGAAAAACACAAACGCACCAACACGTTTCGTCGCGTTGTGAAGCTGGAGCCACGGCAGTCCCAAAATGACATGGACAGTAGGGGAGTGGAAGACATCGAAGATGATGACTTCAGTGTGACCATCCGCGGTGGTCATGGTGAGGGGAATAGATTCCCAAATAATGAAGGCTGGTTGGAGCGGTCGGCCGTTGATGGCCTCCAGGCCGATGGGCGACTTCTTCTTGACTAACGGGATTTGATTATTGCAAGCATAGTCGTGATCCAAAAAGTTGCCACCAGACCCGGAGTCGATGAAGGCTTCAACCTCTACCTTGACATTAGGACACAAGAGTTATGGGGAGAAAGATTCTCTTCAGTAGCTCTTTGGGGGAAGAGGGGCAGGGAGAAATGGTACCCAGTAGAAGCCCCTCTACCTTTACTGGGCGTTCTCGTTTCCCGGTTTCAGGCGACAGTGACGTAGTTGGTGTTCCCGGGGAGACAGAGAGGTGTGTCATTTTTAGTCCTCCTTGTCACGGTAGATCAAGCTTATTAAGACTTTTAATTACCGGGATCATTGATTGAGCAAGCAGAGAGATAAAAATAAATTGAGTTTATTCACCTAACGAACGTACACAACTATGTTACACAAAAATACAGAAAAAAGACACACTTACTTTGGAAACTGGGATAACAAAACTAATCTTTCCTAATTGCAAACACACAGCAAAATATTCCAGGCTACTTCTCCTTCCTGTGGCCTCTTGCTGTTGAATTTTGGTCACTTATCCTCTGAGAACTGTAGACGATTTACTCAGAGCTGGAACTTCTCAAATGGGACTGAATTTCAGGTGAATCACACAAGATGGAACTGATGGACTCATGAAACACTTAGATGGATCTGATTAATCTTAGATGAAACTAACTTTCTGACTGACTACTCCAACCTTTAAAAACTCCAAAAGTCTAGCTTTTCAGTCTGCAGCGAATCGCTGCGTGGGAATTTTCTCCCTGGCCAATGGGCATGCTCCGCCAGTAACACAGGTAGCCTTGCAGAAGCTTCAGAACAGTGACTGACCATGTGCAACAAAACTGTCATCTTCCCCCACCTGTCACTTGTCTTCAGAGTAGTGAGAGAACATGTGTCTGAACCACCATTTGGCCCACTCACTATTCGAAACCCCCCCTCCCCATGGCTCAAATGCCACTATGTCTGGCCTTGACCACATGGACCCTTTGATCTAAGGATATTGGGGCTTTATTATCATGGATGGGCTAAGAAATTATTTGGTCTGTCCTGCTAACAAGAGGTTAACACCTTCGAATCCTGCTAAGCATTTCAAAGCCCAAGCTTACACACCCTACGTGTCAACAAAAGGTTTTAACACCTCTTGGACAAATGTCTCTTTAAAGCTTCCTATGCAAATGGGTTGTTTATCTAACTTACACCGTTTTATTCTAGCATGAATTAAACATTTTCCTTACCCCTTCAATAAACTTTCAGCCGCATAGGCACCGAGCCTGCTAGCCATGACTTCTAAATCCCACAGTTCATCCACAGAGCATCAACATATATACACATTAAACTATACCCATGTAATATAATATATTGTGGCCTGTCTTATGTATGGTAAAATATACACATTCTGCTAGTACCATGTGTTACAGTTTTTTGATGCAGGAAATAGAGTGTAACCTAAATGGCTCCCCTTACACTCACCTTCATCTCTTACACACAGCAACTTTACATATTTCAAACCACTACAGACCTAAACCTCTTATTTTAATAAAACCACCCTCAGTCTTATGCCTGCCTGGAGTGTGGGAATATACATTAACCACTTGTGTCCCCATGTTAATAAAACAAACTTCCTCTATATTAGTAAACTCTGTGCCTCATATTAGGAAACTGTGCCTCATTTTTACCTTTTCCTGCTCTGTGCTGAAGCAGGACGTCCTAGTGCTGAGTCACAAGAACGGTTTCAGGATGGGGGTCTGCCTGGAGCTCTGGGCTTCCATGTATCTGAGAACCTCACTTGATTCCCAGATACATTTCTGGGGTAACTCATAACTTGAGAACCCCGATAACTAGCCACAATCTGTAATAACTTTCTCCGGCAAACCCACCCTGAAATTTACCTCCTGAAAATCTCCCGGTCCCCGCACCTCTGGAAAAGGTAAAAACACAAAAATGGCATTTGTCTCATATTTTGCACACAGTCACAGTAATGCATACACAATGCCCGGGCCTCAGAGCTGACACTCTAGGACCCCAAAACATGGGTCGGGTAACCAAGCAGGCTTGACCTTTATTATCAGCCTGGTTAACTCGGTCACCGCCACACTCCTCTTCAGGGCCTACAATGAGGGAATAGTCTTTTGGCAGGCTGTGACAGTCCTGTACCGACATCCTCTTCTTCCCCTTGGTCAAACGTTCTTGAAACAACACATTAGATGCCAACCGGTTTCGATTATGTCCTCTGTGTGTGTTCCCGAGAAAAGTCCATGGAACACCGAATAGTACGTAATGTACTTCCTCGGTATACAGTCCCTTAGTTCAGCGACCAGAGCTCGCATCAAGGCCCACGCAAAGGGGCAGTCCCAGAAGAGGTTTAAAACAGTTTCCTCCACTGGATTGCACCTGGGCAGTGCCTCACGAGGCTAAGTCTGCTGGCGAATTTGTTGGCCCTCACGGGGAGTCCTCCGTGTATGGCCCGCCATGCAATGCCGTTATGCTTGACTGAAGTCTTTTCGATGCCAAATTCCTCCACACCATTTTAAAAGTGTTGGAGTGGAGTCCTGGGACCGACTCTATGATGTCCTTTGCCCTGGTCATCTTGTAAATGACCTTCGGCTTCCACAGATCTGGTTTTACTCCCGCCAGTTGATTCTGCCTCCCAAACTTCCTTACGTCCTTGTAGTACCAAGGCATGTGCCAGTTGTAAGGGATGGAGCTGTCCCACTTGTCCCACCCTAGTGCTCTCCAGACAGCTGTTTTGACCTTTTGTGTCTCTTCAGTGTGAGGCTAGTTATACTGGCTTTGCAATTTGAAGCTTGGGTAGGTTTCCCCCACACATTAGATAAGTTATGGTGGGTAAAAAAAGTGACAAAAAACCCTCCACCGTATAGCATAAAGCAAATTAAAATATCACTTGTGAGCACACTCACATGTCTTAGACAGGTCTGCAACCCTGCTTTTCACCATTATTGCCTAGCATACAGGCCCCTTTCCTGCATCGGATTGATGCCGGGGGTCTCTGGAGCTGATAACCATTAATACCAGCACCGGAGCCCCCCCGGCATGCATCCGATGCAGAAAAAATGCATTTACAGCCACTTCATTACCTTAGCAGCTAACCGCTAAGGCAATGAAGGGGTTAACCACTGGTGCCAGGCTTATTGTGGGTAGCAGGGGTGGGTGAAGGGGGTATTTGTCCCTTGGTGGGTGTTTAGGCCTTGCGAGGGGACTGCGGGTGGAGTTAACCCCTTCATTACCTTAGCGGTTAATACCGCTAAGGTAATGAAGGGGTTAGCCCCTCCAACTACTCACCCGCATGGTCTAAACACCCACCAAGGGACAAATACCCCCTTCACCCACACCCGCTACCCACAATAAAAACAATACACTCTACCGCCCCACTACCCACCTCCTAGGCCCTCAATAAACATTACTATATCAAATACACCACCCACCCCCTGTGCCCCCAACAACCCCTAAACCCCCTTAACATACAGGTTTTTTTTCTGCACAGGAATTATACTACAGGCCGGTGTTGGCCCTCGGGTGGTCCTAGCTGGTGTCCGGGGGTCCCCACTTGCCTGCAGTACAAATTCTGTGCCCCAAAAAATAAATTAAAAATACATAAATACTTTAAAATAAATACACCCCACCCCCCACACCCTAACACATACAGTACAGTAATGGGCAAAATTACTATTATCCACATATGGATAATAATGCATTTGCCCATTTCAAATACAAGAAGCAGCAGAAATAAAATAAATACATCTTGCACTCACCCCTGCCAGGCACCCACGATGAAGACCATCCCCATCCTCACCCCATCCCTGCTCTCCATTGCTGAAAAAATACAGAAGAATAAAAAGAGACAATATAATGTCCCCTAAACCCTTAATCACCTTATCGGTTAGTAACCGCTAGAGTAATTAAGGGGCTAACCCACCCTCACCCACTACTCACCCAGGAGGCCTAACCACCCTCCCCCACTACCCACGCGTGAGGCCTAACCACCCTCACCCACTACCCACCAGGGAGGCCAACCAACCCACACTTGGGGACAATACCCCCCTCACCCCTCAACTACCAACAATAAAAACACTACACAGAACAGCCCCACTACCCACCTCCTAGGCCCCACAATAAACATTACCATATTTAATAAACATTAATACATAACCCAACCACCCTCTGTGCCCCCCCATAAAAACATGATTTATTATTTTACATACAGGGTTAATACCCCAGGTCAACGGTAGTCCCCGGTAGTCCAGACGGGTGTCTGCAAGCCCCACAATGCACCAGAGGGGGGTGCCCAAAGGGTCTGGGAGTCTCCGGGTGGTCCCCGCGGGTCACCATGGGCCACAATGGGATCCACGGGTGGGCCGGCGGGTGTCTGGGGGTCCATGGGTCATCTCCACAGGTGTCTGAGGCCCTTGGGTGGTTCCCACAGGGGTCTGGGGCACCTCGGGTGGTCCCTGTGGGTCCGTGGGGCTCCCACAGCTGTGGGGCACCCGGTTCTTCCCCACAGGTGTCCCCCGTGGGTGGGTCCGCAGGTGCTACCCATAGGCGTCCGGGGGTCAGGGGGTCCTCAGGTGGTCTCCATAGGTCCCCGCAGACCTAAGATACCAACCCTGTATGTAAAAAAAATAAAACATGTCCTACATTTAAATAAATCAACACCACCCACCATCACTACCAAACACATACAGTGCAGTAATGTGCAAAATAACTATTATCCAGATATGGATAAAAGATCCTTTGAGAAAGTCAGAGTGTCTGACGAAACGCGTCAGGAAGTAGCGCCGACATTACGTCATCAACAAGGGTCGGAAGGAGTGGCAAGTGCTGGAGTGGCAAGTTGTGCTGCACACAGCCCCAGAGTTGGCGCGGTTGTTAGCCGGTCTGGTTTGGAGAGACTGACTACTCAGGACTCCTGCTAATACGAGTTTCAACACCATCCATGAGGTCTGATACATTGGGACACGAGCTGGCAGTGTCTGTTACATCTCATGCTGCAGGAGATCTTGCCGTGCTGATCCCGTGGTGGTGATATACATTACTTACATGCCTGATATTCTTTTTTGTTTGTGAGTGAGCCTGTTTCCCTCTTCATTATTTTATTAAATATTCTGTACGTTTTTACGCTATGGGTTGTGCGCTTTCTTCTTTTGTGTATTAGATTTTTGTGGAACTGGTTCTCCTGCTGAAGGCTGCCCCACACCCATTCAAGCGACAACATTTGACTGGACATTCTTATGAGTGGATTAGTATTACCTTTTTATTTATGATTTTACTGCTTTATCTGTTCTATTTTATATTGATATTATTTATATAATTATTTGTTTTTCTATTTACATTTATTACTTATCATTTGGCGCGAGATAGAGAGATAGAGAGCTAGAGAGCTAGAGAGACAGAGAGATATATATCCCTATGGACATACAAAAATACAGGGGCAATAAATGGGCATAAAAAACAATTCAATTACATTATAAAGAAAAATACATAACAACCATATATTGTCCCTGTATGTATGTATGTATATATAGCCATAGGGACATACATAAACACAGGGACAATAACTTTGCCTTAAAAAAAACTATCACATAAAAAAAAATGTAAACCTGTAAAAATAAAATAACATACATTTATTGTGTTTACTTACCTTTAGATGACCTCACCCACCGAATCCCAGGGACACCGCATACTCACGAAACAATCCACGCACAGGAACAAGGTAAAAATAATAAATAAATAAAAACCCAAGTCTTTTTCTTTTTTCTTTCCATTTGTAATCCATACGGTCACTCTTTAGGGGTCTTTGGGGTCTTCATCAGTATCCTTCTGGCACGCCTTTGTCCTCTTTTTGCTGGAGGAGGTCCGTACTCCTCGGCTTCTTGCTCTAAAATGAGACAACATAGGCTTTTCTAGGCCTATGACGTCACATTTCCATCAAATGGTTCCAACACCGTGATTGGGCAGTGAAACCCATGTGATTTTGTGTGTTTTTTTTTTTTTTATGACTTCATGTAAAGGAAATGAAGCCAGCCAATCAGAATGGCTGTGCTTCATTTCCCTTTAAGATGATGTCATCAAAAGCAAGATGGCCACCGTCACATGGTACTTGAGCCAATCAGAGCGTGGGAACTAAGGGCTCATGCAGTAAGCACCGAAAAAGCACTGCCGGCAGGGGTTCAATATCGGCATGATTTTGGCGATTTGCCCTCGCAGTATTCAGGAAGGGCCGAATCCCTGGCGAATCACTGCGAAAGCAAAACGCTGAGTAGCCGGTGGCAAGACAGTCTGTTTGCCGATAACCTAGCGAGACGCCGTCCCCTGCCACTATGTGTTTGCAGCAGAGAGAGATCCGCGACTCTCTCTGCGCAAACATCGGCAAAATAAAAAATATTTAAAAACAATTTTTATTCATAGTGTACATGTGCAGGGGGTCTCCGGAGCTGAACCGCATTGGTTTCAGGTCCGGGGACCCCCTGCTTCCCGAGATACAGACCCCTTTATGAGGTGCCGGTATCCCTCTGCATTTAAAGGTCCCGATCATGTGACCGCGGAATGTAAACAAAGCAGAGGGATACCGGCACCCCATAAAGTGGCCTGTATCTCGGGAAGCAGGGACTCCCCCGACCTAAAACCAAAGCGGTTCAGCTCCGGAGACCCTCTGCACATCTACACTATGAGTAAAACACACATATAAATAAACAATCATTCCTTACCTTTGCGGCTATCTGCTATAGTAATGAAGCAGCATTAATATATTTTTAATAATAGTGTACGGGAGCAGGGGGTCCCCAGAGCTGAACCGCATTGATTTGTGGATCAGGGACCCCCTGCTTCCCCAGTTACAGGCCCCGATATGGGTCATCGGGTGCCAGTGTCGCCGCCATCTTTATAGCATCCCATATGCGACGTGCCGCTATAAAGATGGCATTGACACTGGCACCGATGCTCCATACCTGGGCCTGTAACTTGGGAAGCAGGGGGTCCCTGAGCCACAAATCAATGAGGTACAGCTCAGGGGACCCCCTGCTCCCGCACACTATTATTAAAATACATTAATGCTGCTTCATTACCATAGCGGATAGCCGCTAAGGCAATGAAGGGGTTAAGGCATAATAGCATGTTTATTGGGGACAATTGCCCCCCAATAAACATTGCAATAAACAACATACACCCCGTGTGCCCCCAACAAGCCCTATACCCCCATTACATATATAACATTTTTGGGATGCACAGCAATGATACTATAGGCCGGCGGTGGCCCTCGGGTGTTCCCCGCAGGCCTGCAGTACCATTAATGTGCACCCCAAAAAAAAAAAAAAAAAGAACAACACAAATACACCACCCTTAACACACACAGTATAGTAATGTTCAAAATTAATATTATCCACATATGGATAATAGTGAATTTGCCCATTTTAAATACATAAAGAACAATAAATACATTAAATACATATTGCACTCACCCATGTCCGGCTGCCACGATGAAGGCCATCCTCATCTTCATCACCGTCCATGCCCCCTCCGATGCTGCAAAACATAAACAAGAATAAAAACAGCCATTGTAATGTCCCCTAACCCTTAATCACCATAGCGGTTATTAACCGCTACAGTCATTAAGGAGTTAACCCACCCTCACCCACCACTCGGGAGGCCTACATACCCTCCCCCACTACCCCCCCACCCCGTGAGGCCTAACCACCCTCACCCAATACTCAGCCGGGAGGCCTACCCACATACCCTCGGGACCAGTATCCCCTTCCCCCACCCCCAGTACCCACAATAAAAACAATACACAGCCCCACAATAAACATCATTATATTTATTCAATACATAACCCACCCCCTGTGCCCCCCCATAAATACACGATTTATTATTTTACATACAGGGTTAATACCCAGGGCCATGGGAGTACCCGGTGGGCCTGACGGGTCACCTCACAGACCTACAGTAGCCCAGCACCATGTTTCAAACAGGGTCTGGAGGCCTACGGGTGGTCCCCACCAGGCGCCGTGGTCCACACGGTGGTCTCCGCGGGTCACCGTGGGCCACAATGGGGTCCCTACGGGTAGGCCCTTGGCTGTCTGGTGGGCCCCGTGTCAGACCCACAGGTGTCTGAGGGGCCTCGGGTGCATCACACAGGGGTCTGGGGACAATTTGGGTGGTCCCTATGGGTCCACGGTGCCCCCACAGATGTGGGGCCACCGGTTCTTCCCCACAGGTGTCCCCCGTAGACCCGGCAGCCGTTTACCCGTGAGAAGTCCGAGGAGACCTCAGGTTGTCTCCATAGGTCTCCCGCAGACCTCAGGAAACAACCCTGTATGTAAAAATAAATAAACATGTCCTATACATTAAATACATCAATCCCCCCCCCCCCAACACATACAGTACAATAATGTGCAAAATAACTATTATCCACATAGGGAAAATAGATTATTTGCCCATTATTAAACACATTAAGTAGCATAATAAAAGAAATAAAGTTCTACTGACCTGATCAATATGAAGTCTCCTCGACAGCAAAATCCGTGTCCTCCGTTGCCAACAAAATACATAGCCAAAACATTGCTATTACATTCTGATATCAATTAACCCCTTAATCACCTTATCGGATATTAACCGCAAAGGTAATTAAGGGGTTAACCAACCCTTCATCCATTCATTTGTACAGTGGCTTCATCATGCAACTATACACATACATTATATATATATATATATATATATATATATATATATATATATATATATATATATATATATAATGTATGTGTATAGTTGCATGATGAAGCCACTGTACAAATGAATGGATGAAGGGTTGGTTAACCCCTTAATTACCTTTGCGGTAAGTACACACACACACACACACACACACACACACACACACACACGATGAACCAATATACAAAGAAATGTTTAAGGGTTTAGTAAAACATGCATAAATAAAAATACCACTTCTCCATATCTGCCACAGTAAAACAAAATCCTATTTCCTAATAAAATCATTCTCATCTGGCAATCAAAAGCATCAAATGCCAATCAAAAAATGTAATTGACATTGTATACATGATGCATAAAATCTGTGCACCATGTACACTCTGCCAATCAATGTTAACAATAAAATATTCAAAAGAAAATACAAATGAAATCCAAACAAGTATACTATTTAAACCAAGCAAGGCAAGCAAAATAAATTACCATTAATTAATGAAATCCCAAAACAATTAAAATACCATCCAAATCAATTAAACAATTAACTCTTTTAATCGTTAAACAAACACATTCCCAAAAAAGTTAACATCTCACAAAATAGTAGTACCAAAATAAAACCACTATAGAAAGCAAGCCTCACCCTGACCTAAGGTACAGCATAGAACACCAAAAATTACATCTAATTAAACATTACATTACACACATTTTATAATAGCAGCATATCAAAATACATTTAAATAGTGCAAAACAAGCATTTCCAACCAAATAATTTCTTACCCTGTATGTATATATCGATAGAGACATACATACATACATATATACATACAGTGGCAAGAAATGAGAATGGAAAAAAAATTGTATCACATATAATAAATTACAAAAAACAGTTAAAGTTCAAAAAAAATACATTTCTTTTGTTAACTTACCATTAGCTGGCCCACTCATCGACTCTCGTTGAACACCAAGCTCTCCAACCAATCCACGCACAGCAACAGGAACCCATAAAATAACAAACCATAACAAAATAAACTAAGACTTTTTTTTAATCCAAAACGTCTACAGGATCTTCAACTGTGTTCTTCCGTCTTCTTTCTTGTTCTTCTGGGGTCTTCTGGGGGTCTTCTTACCGTCTGCTGCCATGCCCAGGTCCTCTTCTTCCTTCCGGAGGTCCGTCCTCCTCGGCGTCTGCCTTCAAAATGAGACGACATAGGCTTTTATAGGCCTATGACGTCACATTATCGTCATATGGTTCCCAATGCCCTGATTGGGCCGTGAAAACCATGTGATTTGGGGGGGAAATTTAATTTTGATTACGTCATTTAAAGGCAATGACGCCAGCCAATCAGAATGGCTGTGCTTCAATTGCCTTTAAGACAATATCATGAAAAGAAAGATGGCCGGCCTCACATGGTACGGTAGCCAATCAGAGCGTGGGAAATACATCCCAACTCTGATTGGCTCTAGTACCATGTGACAGGCTTTGAATGACGTCACATCCATTCTCCCCAAAGCCTATGTCACATGGTCTACTAGAGCCAATCAGAGTAGGGATGTAGTTCCCACGCTCTGATTGGCTACCGTACCATGTGAGGCCGGCCATCTTTCTTTTCATGACGTGGTCTTAAAGGCAATTGAAGCACAGCCATTCTGATTGGCCTATAGTATCATTCCTGTGCATATATGTACTGTATGTTAGGAGGGTATAGGGGTTGTTGGTGTAATATATATATATATATATATACAGTGCTTGACAAATCACCCACAAATCTACTCGCCGAACCAAAAAATCTACTCGCCACCTAGTCCCGCCCCAACCCCGCCTCTGGTCCTGCCCCTAGTCCCGCCCCCAACCCCGCCTCTAATCCCGCCCCCAGCCCCGCATTTAAAAAAAAACATAAATGAAATAAATTGAATAAATTCCTAGTAAGAACATTCGTTTTTGACATAAGTTTATTTATTGTATTACATTATACTACAATTAGTCCTTGTGTGTGTGTGTGTGTGTCTGTATGTGTGTATGTGTGTGTATGTGTGTATGTGTGTGTGTGTGTGTGTGTGTGTGCGTGCGTGCGTGCGTGCGTGCGTGCGTATAAAAATGTAAAATCAAGAAAAAAAGCCAGATGTGAATGACTAGTTCCCTGCACTCCTTAACCAGTGCCTGGACGTCCCCGCTTCACAATATTTAAAGCAGCAATCCCGCCTGGAATCTTACCTGATCCGCAGTCCATCAATGTCCAGGTACCTCATTCCCGCAATGTTATACATTGAAGTGGATGTGTTCCCTACCTGTCTTCTGGGTTAGGGGGGGGGGGAGTTCCGATGTCTCCTGTGTGAAGCTTGAGTCAGATCTGGAAGAAAGCAGTATAGGTTATTTCGGTGTAGTATAGGGCAGTTAAGATATACAGGGTAAATAAGATATCCAGATCCAGATTGTGAGACGGAGAGAGAGGGTGAGAGAGACGGAGAGAGAGGGTGAGAGAGACGGAGAGAAAGGGTGAGATGGAGAGAGAGGGTGAGAGAGACGGAGAGAGAGGGCGAGAGAGACGGAGGGAGGGCGAGAGAGACGGAGGGAGGGCGAGAGAGACGGAGGGAGGGCGAGAGAGACGGAGGGAGGGCGAGAGAGACAGAGGGAGGGCGAGAGAGAGGGTGAGAGACAGAGAGAGGGTGACTGTGGGGGGATGGGGTGACTGGGTGGGATGATTGGGGGTGTGGGGTGACTGGGTGGGGTGATTGGGGGTGTGGGGTGACTGGGTGGCGTGATTGGGGGTGTGGGGTGACTGGGTGGGGTGATTGGGGGTGTGGGGTGATGGGGGTGTGGGGTGACTGGGTGGGGTGATTGGGGGTGTGGGGTGACTGGGTGGGGTGATTGGGGGTGTGGGGTGACTGGGTGGGGTGATGGGGGTGTGGGGTGATTGGGGGTGTGGGGTGACTGGGTGTGGTGATTGGGGGTGTGGGGTGACTGGGTGGGGTGACTGGGTGGGGTGATTGGGGGTGTGGGGTGACTGGGTGGGGTGATTGGGGGTGTGGGGTGACTGGGTGGGGTGATGGGGGTGTGGGGTGATTGGGGGTGTGGGGTGACTGGGTGGGGTGATTGGGGGTGTGGGGTGACTGGGTGGGGTGATTGGGGGTGTGGGGTGACTGGGTGGGGTGATTGGGGGTGTGGGGTGATTGGGGGTGTGGGGTGACTGGGTGTGGTGATTGGGGGTGTGGGGTGACTGGGTGGGGTGACTGGGTGGGGTGATTGGGGGTGTGGGGTGACTGGGTGGGGTGATTGGGGGTGTGGGGTGACTGGGTGGGGTGATGGGGGTGTGGGGTGATTGGGGGTGTGGGGTGACTGGGTGGGGTGATTGGGGGTGTGGGGTGACTGGGTGGGGTGACTGGGTGGGGTGATTGGGGGTGTGGGGTGACTGGGTGGGGTGATTGGGGGTGTGGGGTGACTGGGTGGGGTGACTGGGTGGGGTGATTGGGGGTGTGGGGTGACTGGGTGGGGTGATGGGGGTGTGGGGTGATTGGGGGTGTGGGGTGACTGGGTGTGGTGATTGGGGGTGTGGGGTGACTGGGTGGGGTGACTGGGTGGGGTGATTGGGGGTGTGGGGTGACTGGGTGGGGTGATTGGGGGTGTGGGGTGACTGGGTGGGGTGATGGGGGTGTGGGGTGACTGGGTGGGTGGGGTGACTGGGTGGGGTGATTGGGGGTGTGGGGTGACTGGGTGGGGTGATTGGGGGTGTGGGGTGACTGGGGGGGTGGGGTGATGGGGTGTCTGACTGGGTGGGGATTACTGACTATGACTGACTATGACTGACTGGATGGGGGGGTGACTGACTGGGTGGGAGGGGGGGTGACTGACTGGGTGGGAGGGGGGGTGACTGACTGGGTGGGAGGGGGGGTGACTGACACGGTGGGAGGGGGGGTGACTGACTGGGTGGGGGGGGGTGACTGACTGGGTGGGGGGGTACCTCTGGTGTCCTACACATTCTCTCTCTCTCATACACACACACACACACACACACACACACACACACACACACACACACACACACACACACACACACACACACACACACACACACACACACACACACACACTCTCTCTCTCTCTCTCTCTATATATCTCTCTCATATACCCCTCTCTCTTTCTCCCATATACCCCTCTCTCTCCCATACCTCTCTCTCTCTCCCATACACACACACAATGTGACAGAGAAACACCCCGCTACTACCTCCCGCCCTGCGTGGGCAGCAGGAGCACCGGAGGGAGGGGGGAGAGACACACAAGCCGCGCGGGCACCGGAGGGAGGGGGGGGAGAGCCGCACGAGCCGCGCAGGCACCGGAGGGAGGGGGGAGATACACCCGAGCTGCGTGGGCAGCGGAGGGAGGGGGGGAGTGACACACAAGCCGCGCGGGCACCGGAGGGAGGGGGGGGGAGAGCCGCACAAGCCGCGCTAGCACCGGAGGGAGGGGGGAGTGACACACAAGCCGCGCGGGCACCGGAGGGAGGGGGGGGGAGAGCCGCACGAGCCGCGCAGGCACCGGAGGGAGGGGGGAGAGACACCCGAGCTGCGTGGGCAGCGGAGGGAGGGGGGAGTGACACACAAGCCACGCGGGCACCGGAGGGAGGGGGGGGGAGAGCCGCACAAGCCGCGCTAGCACCGGAGGGAGGGGGGAGTGACACACAAGCCGCGCGGGCACCGGAGGGAGGGGGGGGGGAGAGCCGCACAAGCCGCGCTAGCACCGGAGGGAGGGGGGAGTGACACACAAGCCGCGTGGGCAAGCGGGAGCACCGGAGGGAGGGGGGTGAAGCACCCGACCCACGCGGGCAGCGGGAGCACCGGAGGGAGGGGGGAGAAACACCAGAACAGTACAGTATATATAAATATTTATTACAGTGCATTAAATTCCCCCCCACCTCAAGCATCTGTCCACATCCTCTCCATGACCGGATCAGTGCAGGTCTTGTAAGCAGGAGGTGACACAATTATACAGGAGGATATATAGGAAGAGGAGGAGGAGCAGCAGCAGACACGCGCGCGCACCCCCAACCCCCCCCCCCCCCATTACTTACCCGTGCAGAGAAGGAAGGGCGGTTTGAAGTCCTGGCAACTCCAAGCCGCGTCACAGCCAGAGGGATTTTTTTTTTTTTGCGAGCAGGGGATTTTGTTTTTGCAGAGCAGGAGAAAAGCTACTGGCCACGAGCCAATATCCGATCGCAGCTGGCGAGTTGGCGACCGGGTTTGTCGAGCACTGTATATATATATATATATATATATATATATATATATATATATATATATATAAAAAAGTGGCACGGTGTGCTCATTTGCATGTCATTTCCCAGAATCCCTTGCTGCAGTGGAAGTGCTGTTTGCTGGGTGATAATGGTGAAAGACAGGGTTGCAGACCTGTCTAAGACATGCAAATGAATATACAGGAATATTTACAGTTGCTTTATGCTTTACTGTGGAGGGTTTTAGTCACTTTTTTTACCCACCATAACCTTAATAGTCGTGGTGATTACCTACTCTTATCTCATTTGAGCAAATGTCAGCAAGCCAACCTCACACTGATGATACCCATCAAGGTTGAAACATGTCTGTGAGTGGGTTAACTGACTTTGCATCTCCCAAGTCCTTGCTTAAAAGCTGTGTTTAAAGCAGCATGCATTGACTAAGGGTTGCTCATGTAATGTGAGCATGAGATAAAAAGTGGCACTGTGTGCTCATTTGCATGTCATTTCCCAGAATCCCTTGCTGCAGTGGAAGTGCTGTTTGCTGGGTGATAATGGTGAAAGACAGGGTTGCAGACCTGTCTAAGACATGCAAATGAATATACAGGAATATTTACAGTTGCTATATATATATATATATATATATATATATATATATATATATATAAAAAAGAAAAGAAAAGAAACAGGTGCACACCTAGTGCATTAAAGTATAACAAATAGTTTATAGAACAATAAAATCAGTCAAATGCCCACTCACAAAGGTACAGGGTTTAAAAGTGAGTGAGTGGGCATTTGACTGATTTTATTGTTCTATAAACTATTTGTTATACTTTAATGCACTAGGTGGTGTGCGCCTGTTTCTTTTCTTTTTTCATAGGTATCAACAGGTAGTAGTGACCCCTTTGAAACGGGCTGCCATATATCTGGATGCTTTATTTTGGAACAGGACTTTGTGTTTTCTGAGGTTTTTTAGGTTTTTTCATTCACTTTTATATTTTTATTATCACATTTTTCTATACGTTATGGTTATATGATATTATTTCTAAATATTAAAGTATTAGGTTATTGTTATTGAACATTTTTAATTTATTATAGAACCCATTATCCACCAGGGTTTAGCAACAGGACTGGTAGCGCAGGGAAGCAGTCCCATAACAGCATCGCAGGCAAGGATAGGATCCTGCTCTCTTATGTGCTGGTCCAAAGATAGGGATAATTCATGAAACATATTTTGAGTCTGTGCCAGTTTCAAAGGATTCACGTTTTCCCAGGTCACAGGGGAGCAAGGGGCAGGAACATAGGAAATCATAGTCAATTTTAACTCTCTAAGGCGCTGGGCCTTAATCAGGAGTTCTTTACAGAGCTGTTTCTCAGACGGGGTTAGGCCAATAAACAGGGACTGGGTTTCAGGCGGAGGCAGTCTCTCAAATATATACTGATCTTTAGACAGGGGCTGGTTTACAGACTGGAACCGGTTTTCACAGAGGGCCAGGCTTTCAGAGGGGAACCGGCCTAACCCCACCTCAGCGGGGTCCGAGTTTGTGTGGCTGTAACGTACGTGCTTGCCACAAACTGGTACCGGACCGCGGGGCTGAGGTGGGGATGTATAAGCACCGACCTTAAGCCATGGAGTCAGGTCCGGAGTGCGGATTCCGTAATCAGACATAGCCAGGTCAGGATTGGAGAAAGTAGGGTTAACTTTTTTCCAGGCAGGGGTCAAGGCATGCGGCACAGGAGCGGTGGTCGAGGAAGCAAGCCGAGGTCATCAACAGGAAGTCTTGGGTGAAGGTACTTCAGGGATAGGAACAGGAACTGGAAATCCAGTGCTTCAGCACAGAACGGCATCCCCTAGTCAGGTACAGCTGAGAGTGGTGGAGACCACTGGGAAAAGGAACTGCCAACAGGAAGGCCACATCAACCAGGGGTGCAGACACGCCACAGGAAACACTGGGGACACCAGCGTAGCCGTTTCAGCGCGGCGTTGAAGTCTGCCAGGAACAAGGGAAGCAGCGCCGGGTCTGCTAAGCTAGAAGGCCTTGTGAAGCAGGGGACTGGAAGCAGGATACCAGGCACAAGGAGGCCTAGCAGGCCAAACAGGGAGTCTGTGACAAGCACAGTCACTTGCAACTTGGATTGCAAAGTCTATGTCCAGCAACTTCCTGAGGGCGGGGCAGGCACTAAATAGCACAGGAGGCCAATCAGGCCAGAGCTGCACAAGAGGCAGCAAGAGGCAGGTGATAGCAGAAGCAGGGAATAGTTTGTCTGGAACCTGCAAAGGTCCGGATACATGGGCTCCAGCCAAAGCCAGGAGTGGATTCCTGACAGTGATGTCTTGATTTTGCTTTGCTATGTGATGTTTTGATTTTGCTATGTGTTGTTTTGATTTAGAGATGTGCTGTGTTTGATATTATATATATATATATATATCTTATATATGGGCATGATGAAGCCACTGCACAAATGAATTGGTGAAGGGTGAAGGGTGGGGGTAGTTGCCTGGGGAGGGTGATTAGGCCTCGTGGGTCGGTGTCGGGGCAGGGTGGGTTAACCCCTTAATTACTTTTGCGTTATTAACCAATAAGGTAATTAAGGGGTTAGGGGACATTAGAATGTATTTGCCATGTATTTTTGTGGCAACGGAGGACAGGTACCTGCTGTATCCTGATGAGGACATACATCATATTGCTGTGGTAAGTAGAACTGTATTTATTGACTTTATTTATGCTGGTTTATGTGTTTAATAATGGGCAAATAATCTTTTTTCCATATCTGGATAATAGTTATTTTGCACATTACTGTACTGTATGTATTTGGTGGTGGTGGTGTGTGGGGTGGGGGGTTATTGATTTATTTAAATGTAGGCCATGTTTTATTTTTTTACATAAAGAGTTGGTACCTTAGGTCTGCAGGGGTCAATGGAAACCACCTGAGGACCCCCGGACGCCCACGGGTACCACCTGCGGACCCACGGGTGACACCTGTGGAGAAGAACCGGGGCCCCACAGCTGTGGGGGCCCCGCTGACCCACAAGGACCACCTGAGGGCCCCAGACCCCCATGGGAACCACCCAGGGACCCCCAGACACTCGCGGGCCCACCCGTGGACCTCATGGTGGCCCACAGTGACCCACAAGGACGACCTGGAGGCCCACGGCGCCTAGCAGGGACAACCCGGAGACCCCCAGACACCTGTGGGCACACCCCTCTGGTGCATTGTGGGGACTGCAGACACCCATTGGGACCACCGGGGACTACAATAGGCAAGGGGTATTAAGCCTGTATATAAAATAATAAATCATGTTTTTATGGGGGGGCACAGGGGGTGGGTGGTGTATTGTTTATTAAATATGGTAATGTTTATTGTGGGGCCTATGAGGTGGGTTGTGGGGCTGTTCTGTGTAGTGTTTTTATTGTGGGTGGCGGCGGTGGGTGAAGGGGGTATTGTCCCCAAGGGTGGGTGGGTAGGCCTCCCGGGTGGGTAGTGGGTGAGGGTGGGTTAACCCCTTAATTACTATAGCGTTGTAACGGGAGACCACTGCTTTTATCACAAAAAATACCTGGATCCTTAGATTGAACAAACGTGAGATAAAATAAATTGTAATTTATTTACACAAGAAACACACGTAGCTTGATTTACAAAATAACATGAAAAAACACTTACTAGAACGAGACAAAACGAAATAAAAGGTTTCCAGAACGAAAGTCCACGGAATACAGTCTCTAGGCATCAATTCCCAGGAGTGGGGTTGATACGCAAACAAGAGACACAAAACTGTCTTTGGCCAGGGGCGCCGCTTGCAGCCCCCGTATCTTCGCCGAAAGAAATATCCTCGTTCTGCCCTTGCAGAATTCGATCACGAATACTTAGTTCCTACGAACTTTCGTAGCGGGGTACAATCCTTGGTTGTGATGGAATCGTCTCTGTACCGCACGCTATACTTTCAGGTGGATCACAGTTGAACACACTCCCGACAGCCTGCATGGGCTTATAACACCCTCCCAAGCCTATCTGGGTAATACACAGCCAATCTTGGTGTGGGAAGCAAATTCCCACCCAATGGCAAGATTGCCAACAGTTCCTGCAGCCGGTCAACGGGCCTCACGGTATGCATGGGGTCATTCACTAACCTCACACTTAACCCGCTTAGTATACCTGACCAAGCCCCCTTGCACGGCGGCAGAATGTCTACCTTCCTCCAGGATCCCCGGAAATCTGTTAGGCAAACTGTTTATATACACTTCCCGGCATTTGGCACTTTCACTAGGTCGGTACCTTTTGAAGCCCAGGACTTTCGTAGATAATCTGGAGTCATCTCCACAGGGAGTCTCAGAAGTCCGAACTTACATTATGCAGGACTCACCTCTGGAATGGCTGATCATAAAGAACAATAGTGAATGCCTAATGTATCCGCTGTCCTGCCTGGCTGAAATGTAAATGCCCCTGTTCCTATAACTTTAAAATACCAAATCAGAGCCACTTCTCATTTATGACTTTAAATAAACGTTAGAGTACCATAACTATACCTGGGTAAATGATTACCCCCTAGCACGCAGCATATCAAAAATCAGAGAGCTAGGACATTCCTATCAAAAGTTAGCTAGCTAATGATGTGTGGGATGTGATGTGGTTTGTGTTTAACTTTTCCCCGGTCTGCGGTTTGTGGCCGGGATGCAATGTTGCAATGCCCGGACCCAATCGATAACCGCAGGTGCATTTCTCCAATTGACCTAAATAGGATAATGAGACCACATTATACATTGTTGCAATCCAGCATCTTTTCATGACCACAGACCACTTAACTAATTTAGCACGCGGTTAAGGCTTCCCTTGCTTGTCTGCGGTTACAAAGTGATACAGTGTTGCGATGCCAGGACCCACCACATAACCACAAGCACACTTATACAATTAACCCTTTAAACAGTGACAGAAGCCCCTTATTCCTAGCGGGCGCATTTTAGACACGTTATCACACATTAATAGGACTGCAGCCAGCCCTGGGCTGTAGAACTGACACTCTATAGTCACTTTATCTGACTCAGGGGAACCCAGCCGAGCAGAATTCCTTTATTTCATGGCCTGGGTACCCCTTCACCATCACAAGCGGATACTAACCGCTAAGGTGATGAAGTGGTTAGGGGACATTACATTGGCTCTTTTTATTCTTATGTATTTTTTGCAGCACCGGAGGGCAGGGTTGGGGTGAGGATGAGGATGGCCTTCATCGTGGGTGCTTGGCAGGGGTGAGTGCAAGATGTATTTATTTTATTTCTGCTGCTTATTGTATTTTAAATGGGCAAATGCATTATTATCCATATGTGGATAATAGTAATTTTGCCCATTACTGTACTGTATGTGTTAGGGTGCGGGGGGTGGGGATATATTTATGTAATGTATTTTTGGGCACAGAATTGGTACTGCAGGCATGCGGGGACCCCCGGACACCCGCGAGGACCACCCAAGGGCCACCGCCAGTCTGTAGTATAATTCCTGTGCATCCAAAAATAATTAAGATATGTTATGTATGTTAGGGGGTATAGGAGTTGTTGGGCACAGGGGGTGGGTGTGTTGTGTATTGCAATGTTTAATAAACATGCTATTGTGCCTTAACCCCTTCATTGCCTTAGCGGATAGCTGCTAAGGTAATGAAGCTGCATTAATGTATTTTTTATTAATAATGTAGTGTGCGGGAGTAGGGGGTCTCCTGAGCTGAACCGCTTTGATTTCTGGCTCAGGGACCCCCTGCTTCCCGAGTTTCCGGCCCTGGTATGGGGCACCAGATGCCAGTGTCACTGCCATTTTTATTGCATCCACGTCGCATGACGTGTGACATGTAAATAAGGGAGGAGATACCGGCACCCCATATCTGGGCCTGTAACTTGGGAAGCAGGGGGTCCCCGAGACTGAAATCAATGCGGTTCATCTCCGGAGACCCTCTGCTCCCGCACACTATTAATAAAAATTACATTACTGCAGCTTCATTACCTTAGCGGATATCCGCTACGGTAATGAATTATTGTTTATTGATATGTGTGTTTTGACACTAGTGTAGATGTGCAGGGGGTCGTCTGAGCAGAACTGCATTGATTTCACCCTTGGGTCCCCCTACGTCATGAGATACAGGCCCTGTTATGGGGTGCCGGTATCCCCCTGCAGGATTTAAATGTCCTGGTCATGTGATCGGGACATCTCCAAGCAAAGGGATACAAGCACCCCATAACCTGGCATGTATCTCGGGAAGCAGGGGTCCCCGGACGTGAAACCAATGCAGTTCTGCCCCGGAGACACCCTGCTCATCTTCACTAGTAATAACATTTTTATTTTTAAATATTTTTTTTCTGGTGCAGACAGATCTCGCCAGGGAAACTTTCTCGGCAGGCAGGTCATCTCGCCACCGGCAACTCGCCATGTTTGCTCAGGTTGCTCTCACTGATATTCGGGCCTTTCTGCATACTGTGAGAGCAACTCGCCAAAAACATGGCGAGTTCAAAGCCCTGCCGAAAATGCTTTTTCGCTGCTAACAGCATAGGCTCCTAAGTTTGACACAATTTTTTCCCCCCCTTTTTATTTGTTTTCTGGATTGAGAAACAGTGGGAGATCAGAATTTTTTTGTTTAAAAATTACTTTAACCTGAAACAAACTAAAACACATGACCTGCACACACACTGTACAGATGCAGCGGCCGTGATTCAAACAAATCACGGTGTCGTTTTCGTGTGCGCTGCTGTACTGCACGCAGCATTAACGCGGCCAATCGCCCCAAGCACACGTGTTTATCGCGGTTGCTTTGTTTGAATTTCATGGATTCTGTTTCTTTGTGTGCAATGAAATGAATGAATTGTAATGTGTACAGTACAGGCATACCCCGCATTAACGTACGCAATGGGACCGGAGCATGTATGTAAAGCGAAAATGTACTTAAAGTGAAGCACTGCCTTTTTTCCACTTATCGATGCATGTACTGTACTGCAATCATCATATACGTGCATAACTGATGTAAATAACGCATGTGTAACAGGCTCTATAGTCTCCCCGCTTGCGCACAGCTTCGGTACAGGTAGGGAGCCGGTATTGCTGTTCAGGACGTGCTGACAGGCGCATGCGTGAACTGCCGTTTGCCTATTGGGCGACATGTACTTACTCACGAGTGTACTTAAAGTGAGTGTCCTTAAAGCGGGGTATGCCTGTACTGTGCTACTGTGTAAATTTCAGGTGTTTAAAAACCAGAACACTAAAATGCCATTTTCTGAACTCGCCTGCACTCGCGTCTAAAGGCGGTACGGTTGGCAGAAATCCTGCGCCATGACATGGGTATTCCGAGGTAAACAACACGTGAAGTGTTCAAATAACGTCCGCTGCATCTGTATGTCTCCCCAATTGGGACTTTATTGTAACTGGTCTGTTGTTACTGTGAAGGCAATAAGTGTCAATTTTGGATGAAAAGTAAAATATAATAAGATGTCATCCATTACGGCTTCTTCTTGGCCATTTTTGCCCCCAAGACAAACCAGGAAGGGATACCTATAATTTTACCGGTAAGTATCCTTGTAACGAATGCAGTTCAGCTCTAGAGGATCCCCAGGTTTCCATCCTGTAATAAAAGACAAAAATAATTATTTTATTGGACCCAAAAAAAGGTATCATACTACCTACTTTTACCTTTTTTTTTTAAATGATTAAAAATTAAAAAATGGGTAGGGGTTAGGCATGATTTTTGCAGAAGGGCTCTACTTACCCTTGGTTTCCCATGTATGAAATGCTTAATCCTTGCATGCACCTTGTGTTCTCCTAACATCATTTAGGAACTTGTTTTGAAAGAGGCTCAACACACAACAAATGTCGCCATCCCTGCTGCTACAGGCAATCCCCAGTTGTTTGTTTGTTTTTGTTTGTTTCTTTCTATTTTCCCCCCTTGTGTCAATGAAATGCGCCAGGTTTGGGTGGCATTGATTTTAATGTTCTTAAAAGACTTGCATCAAATTTAGGAATCGAGCTAACATTTTTATACGTAATTGCCTTTGACACAAATTGATGCACATGACAAATGTGCGGAGCAAATAGTTTCATGTCCATAGATACCCCTCTTACCTTGCAACATTTTCGTCCCTTTGGTGCAGGAGACTGCAGTCTGCAGCATTGTTGGGCGACGCGCTGCCGGCCCCATTCTCCATATGGAAGGGCTTTAAAATAAAATAACCTAAACGTTCGTTGTACACGCATTATTCTAATGACTTTAACCCTTTCAGTGCCAGATGAAAAGTTAAATCCTTTTTTGAAGCGATCTATTTGAGTGATCCTCATTCTATTTTACAGCATTTGACGAGTACAAGAACATTAGCAAGAAAACCATTGAAGAGAGCATAGCCGGGGAAATATCTGGACATTTGGAGGATTTGCTGCTCTCCATAGGTACAGTAAGCACTCTGCTCCCCTCCAGTGGACATACAGAAAGAAATGTAAAAACAACCTATTAAACTTTCCATTGTCTTTAGTTCACTTGGTTCAGGACTCTCCTTTAGGCCCCCTAACCCACAGAGCAAATTTAGATTTTATTTCAAAGCTCCAGACATATAACTTCTTTTTTGATGTTTACATATTTTTATTTATAAATTGCCAAACATGTATTTGTGGCGGTTAAAGAAATGGTTTACGACATGGGGATCTTAAACTTCTTTGTACTGTGGACCGATTTACTGTTACCACTCCATTGGATGATCACCATGTTGTTCCCAGCAGTGGTCATGGATGTGGATATAGATTTCCTGGTCACCAATGAGAGAAGACAGAAACTTCACCTGTAAGAGATCCTATAATTAGCCACACCTTTCCAGGTAGTTTTAACATTTTTAATTTTTTTTGCACTAGAGATTTTGAGGCATACCTTGACTGCCTTTTTTAGTCCTAACCACAGTAGTTCTCAGTCTCTCGCTGAGGACCCGATTCTCTCACACCGGCGGGTGCTTGACTCATGGGGGAAGCCTGGAACAGGATATGCCACACAGGCAGCAGCGGAGGAAAATGCTGCCACATGGGGACAGGGCATGTGCCTCCGCTCTGCAGGAACAGAAGCAAATCAGCTGGCTGCTCTGAAGTGCCTGCTCAGGCAAGGACGTGCAGCATATGAAAGAGAAAGAGAGGGGGTGGTGCGGAGACACACACACAAAAAAAAAATAGAAATACACAGTCAGCGATGTCACTGACAAATCAACAATGATAGTGAAAATAGAACACAAGTAATGTGAAATAAAATATAGTCTATAGACGTACTCACACGGCCATGTGCGGTACTGAATCCTTAGAAAGGTTTCTTTCCTCTTTGTTGCTCCTTCACTGCAGCAAACAGCTAATGTTCCCTTCAAGGTCTTTCCCAGGTGTAACCTCTCACCGGTGTGCATATGAGGGAAGACAACGCCACAGATAAAGATTTAAAAGGATATTTTATTCAAATAAAAAGTGAGTAACAGTAAACTCACATGTGAATAACCGCCTCCGGTCCACGTCGCCAGCTTCCGCACTCCGGTGCAGTGCTCTCCTGATCCCACGTCTGGTATACAGGTCTGCAGATCAAAGAGCAGGACCCAGCTACGGTGTCCACACGCAGTCAAAAGAGCTCCATGTCCGGTTCCCTACATGAACTACGCGTTTCGGATATGGTAATCCTTCGTCAGGTTCATGTAACGGACCTGGAGGACCATGCTTAAATAGGGCTAATTTCAATTGGTACAACAACCCTAATGCTGAGTGGTGCTTAACAATGATAGTTTGATCACCATAAAATAACATAAAAAACAGGGTTTTAATGAGAGACAATAAATATGACTTATTAAATCAATAGCAGCACTGAATACTCGTAAATAATGTCCACATGTGAGGATTCGCCGTTCTGGTGCTTCTGTCCCCTTAACCCTTACTCGCTCATCTGTTGCCGGTGGCACTCAAGAGAGGCAACCTATTGGTAGCACTTACACGCGGCGCGTGGGCACTGCGCGGTTTCCGTCGGTCTCTTCTGTCTCTGGGCACAGGATGCGCTCCCGTTCCTCTGGCGTTGACGCGCAGTGCGTGTGCGCGGTCTCCCCGTCGGTCGGCAGTCTCCGCCCCTCATTCTCACACCTGCCCTGACGTCAGGACTACAAGGCATGGCTGTGCTCTGCGCTCCTCTGTTCCAGCGGGACCCGCCTCTAGTCTCCGCCTCCATACTGGCGCGGTTGTTGTGGCGCGCGATGACGGCGCTTGACAGGGTCGCCGGCGTGATGCGGGGGTTGAGCGCAGCGCGCTTGCACATTCTGATGCAGTCTCAATTGGCTGTGTAATAGGACGCACCTGCACGTTCCAGCAGCCTATCACAAACCGCAGCCCCACTTCCTGGATGCCTCCCATTGGTGGGAGGTCCCTTAAATATACTCTCTGCACTTTAGTCCTTGCCGAGCTTAACTCCTGTGTGTGACGCTGAACCTCACTACTCCTAGTCTGCCTGTCTTTACCTTGCTGCCGGACCCTGCCTGGAACTTGTGCCTTGTGATATTCTCCTGCGCTGACCTTGGCTTTGGATACGATGACTCTACTCTCTCCTGCACTGACCCTGGCATTGGAATACGACAACTCTACACTCTCCAATCCTGACTCCGGCTATGTACCCCAACGATCCGCTACTCTACACTCCTAGACCCGGCAAGTACCTCGTTTACGCTGTCTTCTATTGCCCTGATCCGGCCTGCAAGACTATCCTACACTCTAAGACGCGCCCTCACGGTTGTGGTCGGCGTTCTATACCAATCCCTACCTCAGCCCAGCAGTCGCGCCTCGTTTGTGGTGAGCCACGCGTTACACCTCAATGTGACACTGATCTTGAACTGTTAGCAGGAACATAGGGCCGATTACAATAAGTTAAGTGCCTATGGTACTGAGTAGTACTTATCACTGGTCACTTGATTAGAAGCTATATTGGTGAGGGTCAATAGTTATGGCTCATTAGAGCAAATGGCAACAGAACCAGATACTTATGGATAATACCTAAAATATGCATAATAACTCAAATATGACACTGATCTATTAACAAGTCCTGCCAGAATGTTACTTGCAATAAATACTTCACATAATGATGGGATACTGTAGTGAACAGCACCCTCTAATGGTTTGATAAAGAAAAGACACAGACTAAAAACTCCTAAACAAAAAGCTCCATAGTAGAGATATGGGATATACCTCACATATATTAACAATGCAAAAAATGCAATAAAAATACAATTTAAAAAGGAATCTTGGAACATAACAACGACACATTATGTGTCATCAAATGTCTCCGTATGTTTCCCATGTGCTCCAGTATGCTGACCCTCAGTGGTAGACTGGTATGTCCCACATACTGGAGACCACACTGCACTGCAACATACAGCTGAACCCCGTTATAACGCGGTCCTCGGGAGCTACCCAATCAGACCGCGTTATAACCGGGGTCGCGCTAATTTGAAAAAAAATGGCCACCGCGCGCCCGATCGGGAGGAGGCAGGAGTGAGGCGCCGCCAGCCCCAGCACGTTCCTCCAGAAGCCCCAGTAGTTCCCCTAGCCAGCACCTCTCCCACCACGATCCCACAGCACTTCGCCCACCACGATCCCCCAGCACCTCTCCCCCCACGATCCCCCAGCACCTCTCCCACCACGATCCCCCAGCACCTCTCCCACCACGATCCCACAGCACTTGTCCCACCACGATCCCACAGCACCTCTCCCACCATGATCCCCCAGCACCTCTCCCACCATGATCCCCCAGCACCTCTCCCACCACGATCCCACAGCACTTCTCCCACCACGATCCCCCAGCACCTCTCCCACCACGATCCCACAGCACTTCTCCCACCCCGATCCCCCAGCACCTCTCCCTCCACGATCCCACAGCACCTCTCCCACCACGATCCCACAGCACCTCTCCCACCATGATCCCACAGCACTTCTCCCACCACAATCCCCCAGCACCTCTCCCACCACGATCCCCCAGCACCTCTCCCACCACAAACCCCCTGCACCTCTCCCACCACGAACCCCCAGCACCTCTCCCACCACGACCCCCCAGCACCTCTCCCCCCACGATCCCCCAGCACTTCTCCCACCACGATCCCCCAGCACCTCTCCCACCACGATCCCCTAGCACTTCTCCCACCACGATCCCCCAGCACTTCTCCCACCATGATCCCCCAGCATCTCTCCCACCACGGTCCCCCAGCATCTCTCCCACCACGATCCCCTAGCACTTCTCCCACCACGATCCCCTAGCACTTCTCCCACCACGATCCCCCAGCATCTCTCCCACCACGATCCCCTAGCACTTCTCCCACCACGATCCCCTAGCACTTTTCCCACCAAGATCCCCTAGCACTCCTCCCACCACGATCCCCTAGCACTTCTCCCACCACGATCCCCTAGCACTTCTCCCACCACGATCCCCTAGCACTCCTCCCACCACGATCCCCTAGCACTTCTCCCACCACGATCCCCTAGCACTTCTCCCACCACGATCCCCCAGCACTTCTCCCACCATGATCCCCCAGCAGCCCCAGCACTTATCTCAGCAGCCCCACCACGATCCCCAGGCATAGCGGGAGGAGGCAGGAGTGAGGCGCTGGCAGCCCCAGCACGTTCCCCAGCAGCCCAAGCACCACCAGAGGTATGGAGGGTGTGTGTGTGTGTGTGTGTGTGTGTGTGTGTGTGTGTGTGTGTGTGTGTGTGTGTGTGTGTGTGTGTGTGTAAAGTTTGTTTAAAAAAAATTAATTAAAAAAATGTAATATTCGGGTAAACTTCGGGGTCCACGCTCACACAGCGTTATAAGCGGATCCGCGTTATAGCGGATCGCGCTATAACGGGGTTGAGCTGTATAGGCTACAAATGATGTGCGACCATTTATATATGCCAATGTTTGCTAATAATTTTCTTAAATTTTCCAAAATCTCTGTTATTTTGAGTAATGAATGGCACTTCATAGTCTCATCTCTCTGCTCGTGGCTTTGATTTCAAAAAGGTTCTCTCTATTTAAAGCACTAACTGTTGCTATAGAATTATCAAGACTATTTTTGTCCTAATTCTTTTCGACGAATCTCTTTTTTAAAAGAGTGGCCTGTTCCCTATACACGGTCTCATCGGTGCAGTTTCGGCAAAGATGTCTAAATTGCCCGGGAGGAATGTTATTCAACCATTTGTGGTGATGACAACTATTTTTAAGAAGATAGTTGTTACAATCAACTTTTTAAAAATACGCCTTCGGGGTACCTTCCACTATGTACAACGTGAAATCTAGAAAATCTATGCATTCTTTACTCCACTGTGAGGTGAACGTTAAATTCACATTATTGATATATTCTAGAAACTTCTTGATCTTCCTCGGTCCCTCGCCAGATAAAAAACACATCATCTATGTATCTACGCCAGAGGACTAAGTCTGCGTCAAACGCATGATTAGACCAGATGATAGCCAATTCCCACGCATCCATGAAAAGGTTGGCGTAGCTTGCCACAAACCTAGTCCCCATAGCCGTACCATATCGCTGTAAAAAAATAAAAACCATTAAAACTAAAAACATTACGCTCTAAAATAAAAGCAATACTATACAATAAAAATTGTCTTTGTTCAGTAAGTATTTCTGGATCTCTTTCGAGTCTACTCTTTACAGCTTCACAACCGTTATTGTGTCCTATGGCGGTATATAGTGAAGTGACATCACAAGTTGCTAGAATGAACTCCTGTTTCCATTCTATTCCTGCTATCATATTTAAAACATCTGTTGTATTCTTTAAGTAGGATCTCATCCCTACAACATATGGTTGCAGGAAGGTATCAATATACTCAGAGAGATTTGATGTAAGGGATCCAATTCCACTAATAATTACTTTTAAATCTGTATCTGTGGCGTTGTCTTCCCTCATATGCACACCGGTGAGGTTACACCTGGGAAAGACCTTGAAGGGAGCATTAGCTATTATACTTGCATATGTATAACTATGAGAAGCCATGTTTTGTGTTACAGTATATTATGGGTAACAGTGAAGTAGTAGAACGAAAAAAAGGGGATAACCGGCGCCAAAAAAAGGTAAATACCAGACCAATGAAAAGTATGACAGTCCAAATGCAGTCCTTGGGATGATGAAATGTGATGGTTCTCACCTCAGCAGGATATATGTGGAAAAAGAAAAAAGAAGAAAAACAGATAATAGTGCAGTAAATCAACACAGGGGGGGTGCACAGGTACTAACAATGCGAAACATACAAGACATACAAACGTAAAACACTAGCACGGCCTAAATATTAATAAAAAGCAAATTTATTATGGTGTGGAAGGTGCATAAACCGCATCCGGAGGGGTAAAATTACAACCCTACTCACAAGATGCCGGAAAGGTAAAAGCAACGAACTGGTGCATGCAGCTTGGCTCTCAAGATGGCGACCGGAGCACTTTGCCTGGCGTCCACACGTGACCGGGATGAAAGACAGATGACTCAGATGACGGGGCCTCGTTATGTACACAGCGTAAATATCTGGATGAATATCTGTTCTTCAACAAACTTCGAATTTGCCGCCAATATGGCGTTTATTCTCGATGGCAAATATTCAGGGATTGAGTCTCTGAGAGCAGCAATCCATGTTGCAATTAATGTTTTTGCTTTCTTTAAGAGATCTCTCCTTGCCGTTTCCAACACTGTTTTTATTTTAAATATCTGACGCTTTGTCCAGGAAATAGAAGCAATAATAAGTGTCCCTTGCTTCTATTTTCTGGACAAAGCGTCAGATATTTAAAATATTGGCGGCAAATGTATTGTGTACATAACTTTTAGTCGGCCATTAGTGATAGCCACCCTCAATTAAGCTCTCTGTAGATCAGCACAGACATAGGACCTGTCATATAGCCAATATATTCTATTTTGAAGACAAACGGTAACCACCTTAACCCCCTGAAGCACCAGATTGATTAAAATACTTCATATCTTTTATACAGTACAATTTGTCCCAATGATTGTATTTATTTTATTGTGATGCACAAAACAACTATGCAACGTATGTCTTATTGTATTTCATGTACAATTATTTCAATAAA
Organism: Ascaphus truei; assembly: GCF_040206685.1. Taxonomy (NCBI): domain Eukaryota; kingdom Metazoa; phylum Chordata; class Amphibia; order Anura; family Ascaphidae; genus Ascaphus; species Ascaphus truei. The sequence goes on from NC_134483.1 coordinate 329,600,680, forward strand.
ATACAAGTTATAAAAAAAAAATACTTCATATCTCATGATATTATCATGACACACAGTAACCAGTATTAATAAAGACAATCCCAAATAGGATCTTTTGAAGGGCACCATATGTCAAGCAAAAGGACATTGCCTTTTAAACAGTGACATTTAATGAGGACTGTGTGCTCTCGTATAACTCTGTAAAGGAGTGGGGTATTTTTTTTTTTTTTGCCTCTTGTCTTCTCATCCATATTTAAATAAGGCATCAATCCTCATCTCAACGTTTCATTAAAATGTGAACACAAATTATGAGGTTTTTTTTCCATCAGGCAACATCATTATACCTTTTTAGTACTGAGTAAAGTTCTACAACCCACTTGAAGAAACTAAGGAACATTTGGAACTGGCCTGAAGCAAGTCGACATATCAAAGCATCTAAACAACCAGTAAATATGCATCTGGTGCATTCCTTACGGGCTCTATTCATTTTTATCACAAAACAAACATGGATCGCCTGGACATAAAAACATTTCATCTGAACAAAACCATCAATCAGACATACAGATAATAAAAGCTGCCGTAAAGTCCTCTGAAATATTTGAAGTAAAAAGTAATAGAAATGTAGTTAACAAAGAGAAGTGACTTACTTTGAAGGACAAAACCATTTGCTCTTCCGGGTCAGCAGTAGAACATCTTTCTCAAATTATTTTTAAACGCTTTTTCACTCGTCTTCGGAAGGGGGGAGGGGGGGGCATCTCTCCCTAAATAATAAATAAATTAGGGAGAGATGCCTGTGCTGAAAAAGGAGGACACCTGAGGTACCCAGGGAGATATGCAAGTATATTTAAACTAGCTCAAAGTACCCAGCATTACTTTGGTTTCTTAGAAATCCCACCTAATCCCTCCCTTTCTCTCACCCATTCGCTCTCCCCCCCCCTCCTATCACTTTCCTTTAATAGCTTATGATGTCCCCAATGCTTTCCACCTTTCTCCTCCAGGATTCTTACTTTCTTAAGAGATTGTAGATGTGGTCCCACATTGAACCTACATTCCTAGCAGCGCCCCTTTGGAGTATTCAAGATGATCCAAACCATGACTCTTCGCCTTATTTTGATACGTAAAGTAATCCTTCCAAGTTTGGTTGTTCTCTGTATTATATTTTGGGTATGCATGAGACACACAGATAAATATTCTGAAATATAGATATATATTTACAGCCCGCACTTCCTAAAAGGATTTTCATAAGAACTACAGTTAGGTCCGGAAAAAATTGGACACTGATACACATTTTGTTATTTCGGCTATGTACCAAAATAAATTCAAGTTACAGTTAAATAATGAATATGGGCTTAAAGTGCAGTCTATCAGCTTTAATTTGAGGGTATTCACATGTAAATTGGAGGAAGGGTTTAGGAGTTACATCTCTTTAATATGTAGCCCCCTCTTTTTCAAGGGACCAAAAGTAATTGGACAATTGACTCAAAAGCTATTTCATGGACAGGTGTGGGCTATTCCTTCGTTATTTCAGCATCAATTAAGCAGGCAAAGGGTCTGGAGTTGATTACAGGTGTGGCATTCGCATTTGGAAGCTGCTGCTGTGAACCCACAACATGCGGTAAAAGGAGCTCTCAATGCAAGTGAAACAGGGCATCCTTAGGCTGCAAAAAAAAGAAAATCCATCAGACAGAGATAGCAGGAACATTAGGAGTGGCCAAATCAACAGTTTCGTACATTCTGAGAAAAAAAAGAAGGCACTGGTGAGCTCTGCAACACAAAAAGGCCTGGACGTCACGGAAGACAACAGTGGTGGATGATTGTAGGATCCTTTCCATTGTAAAGAAAAACCCCTTCACAACATCCAGCAAACTGAAGAACACTCTCCAGGAGGTAGGCATATCATTATCCAAGTCTACCATAAAGAGAAGACTTCACAAGAGCAAATACAGAGGGTTCACCACAAGGTGCAAACCATTCATAAGCCTCAAGAATAAAAAGGCCAGATTAGACTTTGCCAAACAATATCTAAAAAAGCCAGCCCAGTTCTGGAACAGCAGGGGTCCCCTAGAGGGGGACCCCTGCACTGTGTCAGGGATCTGCAGGGGTGAGCACGTCGCCGGGGGCTCTCGGCGGCATCTGCAGTCCGGCGCCGCCATTTTGTGTGCGTTCGCGCCTGCGCAGTGTAGCCCCAGGAGATGCGGCGGGCATTAATGAGTTTGCAGATGGGCAGAGGTGGCGCTCCGTAGCGCAGGGCCATCCCCAGTTGGTGCATGCACGGACAGATCCTGTGACAGCCATTACAGACTTGCGCATGCATAGTTACGATCGCGCACGCGACCCCAATGTTAAAGAGGTCCTGAGTGGACTACAACTCCCAGCAGCCTCTGGGGACTGCCCTTTCACCCAGATCACATGCAGCCAGACAGCCACTAAGGCTGACAGATTCTCATGCTGCATTTTGGATACATTGTTGTGTGCAGTCAGGAAGCAGACAGTGAAGCACATGAGTTAGTCAGAGCTGGGAGCAGGTTGGGGAAGGGTGTGTGTAGGGAGCAGTAGCCCCTGCATAGTAGGCCAGGTTACCCCCCCCCCCCACCCCCAGGCAGGCCCTGAGACATAACCCAGATTGTGGTTGTGACAGGGACAGGCCCTAGGTAGGTGCTGTCATGGGAGAGGGGTTTGGCCCGGTATTAAAGGGGTTGCACCCATATGGCCACCCCCTGACCTCACTTGGGAGGCAAGGGGTTAACTGGACTGCGGTCCAGTAATGTGTTTTTACCCTGCTTCAGCACCCAAATGTGTATTCCCCTGTAACAATGTATTTTCCCCATTCCAGTGTCTGCACCAACACTCACACTGGGATCCGTTCGGGAGGAGAAGGGTTAATAGTTAGGAAGTGATAATAGCACTTTGTTCCATTTTCCCGCCTTTTCAGGCTCCATTTTGCAGTTCCCCCATAGGCTGCCATGGCAGCTCCATACAATCCTATGGGGATTCCGGCGATTTGGGCCCATTCTCAGGGAAGATCTGCAGGTGGCGCCCGAGAGGAGGAGCGGCGGTCCCCCATTGTAAGTCAATGGAGCCATTCATTTCAATGGGGATTCCTCGATGACGACCTCCAGGAATGGGTTGGCAGCCATCCAAACCACAGACCGCAGAAGCGGATACAATATCTAAAAAAGAGCTTTTGATCACACTAGTTCAAGTTCAAATACAATTGGCGTGGGAAACTTAGGTTCTAGGGCACCCAGGAATAAAAAACAATTTTGCCCCTAGACCCTAGGAACCCCCACACTCGACCACCACTGGGTCCGAGAATTAAGGACCCCGTAAAAGGTCGCACTCGCCACGAGGGTTGCGCCATTGACTCTAATGGTAGTGGAGGTCCCATTGAATCCTATGGCAGCGCCGGCCCATGCATTTCCTATGGAGACGCCGGCCATATTGATTCTAATGGAGGAAAGCTGCGTGGCTTTGAAACGGCTAAGTCCGAAAGTGTATAAAGTGTAAACCTATATCTCCGGTTCTGTGAGTACCAGAGGGCTGGGATTTTGGTCGCATGTAGTCACTGCTCCGACATGACTGCATGGCCATTTCCAGCCCTCTCCGATCAACCAGACGGAGTATGGGCAAATGTGAAAATTGTGGTTTTCCCATTGACTTCAATGGCGGAGTTGCTCCATTGAAAGCCTATAGCGGCGGTGCCCATTGATTTCAATGGGAGAGTGAAACACAGAGATTTCTTTGAGCTTATAGCGGAGAATCCTGCATTAAAGTTAATAGGGGATTTTAACTGATTTTTGGTATCTCCGGTTCTGGGGGTCGTGGAAGGCTGATATTTGGCCACTATGGCAAGGGTCCTCCGGCATGAGGACCTGGCAAATTTCAGCCTGCTCAGACCCACAGAATGGATTATTTTAATATGTGTAGATATTAAAGAATATACTGTTTTGCAAGGCTGGTATAAAAGCCCGGGAAAGTTACTGGCTCTGCTTTATGTTAATGTTCAGGAGGGCGACTCACTGTCTACAACAATCCCCCTTGATCAAAGAATTGACCACTCTGATTGTGTACAATAGGGTGGAGAAACGCAGAGCCTGAGTGGGCTGTAAGTGCCATAATTCATACTTACAGACAAAAGGGGTTTCCTGACCAGATACATGTCTGGTAGACTTTCAGGCACCCACTGTTAGGGTATGGGGCTGAAACTCCATATAAACTAGTGTAAGCCCTATACCCAGTGTCTTTCGTGATGTCTTCATTTGAACCTGTATTGCTGAATGAATTGCCAATCCTGTACCTGATTGCTTCATTGTCGAACCCTAAAGTAAGTGCTATTTCTTGTCTGTTATTTGTATCATCTTGTGTGTTCTCCTTCTTTAAGGAATAAACTATCATTATTATATCTAAGTCGTGTTCAATTCAACCCAGATATTTGGTGTATATTATATCCTGTCACAAGTTACCGCCCTTTTAGTTATTTGTTACGTTCAAGGACACAGCTGCAGTGCTGCGAACCACTGACAAGTGTGGTCTGGGACCAGACCTACCTCACTCAATATAGAGACTGTGTGGTGAGATTATCCGGATTGGAAGCGGATGCCATTGCTGCGGATTCAGCGGTGGACGCAGACGGATCCTCTTACTGTTATTCTGCTGTACCCGGGTGCAGGAGCCCCGGGCAGGTATACACCAAGTGCACCAACTATACACCATCTAGTGCGCAGCGCTGTCTCACACTTGGGTGGGGTTGTGGAACATTTGGGACTCTTGGGACACTTGGGTATATGCTGGGGGGTTGCGGCCCAGTGAGGCCAGGTTAAAGGGTGACACTGCTGTGTTGCTATTGTTGATGTCTTGTGATGTTATGTTTTAGTGCATATAGTAAACTGTTTTATCCATACCCTGGTGTAAGTACTTACTGTATGTGGTTCCTGTGTAAGGGGTTATTCTACACACTAGAATCCCTGCATAGGTGGAGGCGCTGTAAGCAGTACGTTCCAGGATACACCCCAGGCTCCGTGGCAGAGCTTCAGGCCTCCTGTGAGCCTATCAGGTATTGCACCACACTAGTAACATATGTAGATGTTCCCTCTCTGCGATTGGGGTGGGGGGACCTGTGTTACATTTGGAGGCTCTGCTGAGATCAGACCTGGGTTGCCCTATTCTATTTTTCATCCAAATTGTTCAATTTAATTTTCCACTATGTGGGTGCCCTCAGGCAGGAGGTCCACGAATGGGCCATAAAGATTAGCCCGACCCTGAACTGCTAGGTGGAGGTCCTGCTCGCGCATTCATGTTAGACATCCAGGAGCATGTTCGCAAACTCCCTGGACTGGTGCAAGCTTGGGTCATAGGGCAAAGGTATGATTCCCTCTGTCAATGGACTGCCATGATAATAAATGTGGGCCATGCCATATGTGAGGAAGATGGACCCCAATTTCTAAATCTGCCCGAGTGTCCGACCGATGGGTGTCCATTTATCTACCCTGATTTAGCAGTGTCAACCTGCACAAAGAGCCATAGTGTAGTTAACGGGACTGTGATCAAAATGGAGGCCCATCACCCGAGAATGCTAATAATGAATCACACTTAAAATGGCGTCTCCCGCCAAGTCAGGAGAGCGCACGTGCTAATGGCCACCAGGCTTCACCCCAATGCTTTGCAGTAACCTGCCCGGGTCTGGCGCGAAAACCAATGCCCCACCCCCATGACGTCAATGGCTCAGCACAGAGCCAGAATCACTCATTGATAGTGTGCGCCCCTCCTCAGGATTCCACCAGGGGGAGGGAGCGCAGTGAGTTTCAGTCCATAACTTCTGTTCCCCAGCAGGGAGGTACAGAATGCAGCAAACTGCACCCTCAGTTATTTAGAGTTTGGCGAGTAAGAAGAGTGAAAGTGCCCATCATTTGTGCCCGTGCTTCCAAAAAGAATTGAATAAGTATGGCAGTATAGACTTTGACCCCTATCATCTACCAATATAATTTCTGGCGGCAAAGGTGAACAAGCAGGGGTGCGTACAATGTTTCTGTAGCAAATGTGACTTTCCAGGTGGAGAACTGACTTTGGGACCCAAGAGTGCTTGCTGCGGAGCACAGTTCCTGCAGCCCATGCTGCTGCAGTCTACGGAACCACAGATGATTGAACCAAAGGAGGGTAAGGTGTCTCTACCCCCATCCTCTTCTACTGATAGTAGCCAATCAGCCGTGGTGATGCGCCCGCCGGCGGACCACTCAAGTGAAGCTGAGGACAACGGGCTGATTGCTTCATCTACAGCGGACACTGCTGTGGGCCCGTGGGCTCCACTGCGGCCGGTTCGGCCTACAACGATGGCACCATCGGTCCCAGGCTTGGAATCAGTACCTGCCAACGATGAAAGGGGTGAGTTGACTGCCCCAGGGGTGTCGGGTGTGAGCTCCCAGGTGACCACGGAGCACGGTAGCTCCAAACGTATGGTCACCAGGGCGATTGGCTCGCCTCGTCATCGCGTCCTGGTGGACGTGTCCCCCCTAGAAGATCTCTGCAGACCAGAGAGCAGAGTTGACCCCATCAAGGTAACCAGTACAGCGGAGATGGTACCTGACAGCGGTTCAGATGACCTGAGAACCGTCAGCAGCCAGCGGAACGGTGAGGCACCAAACCATTACTCCCTGCAATGGAGTTTATAGGGATATATTGTCTGCTCAGATTCAGCCAAATTCAGCAAAGTTGATTGGACGGCGCTTCACTTTACAGATGGACAATGACCCAAAACATACTGCGAAAGCAACCCAGGAGTTTTTTAAGGCAAAGAAGTGGAATATTCTGCAATGGCCGAGTCAATCACCTGATCTCAACCGATCGAGCATGCATTTCACTTGCTGAAGACAAAACTTAAGGCAGAAAGACCCACGAATCTTAAAAATCTCGAATTTTAATCAATCTGGCACTTGAGGGGTTAATGTTGGTTACAAATTGCCTTAAAAAAAACAAGAATTGTTGTTATGGCCTGTCAAGTCAGGCGTGTGTTGTATAGGACTGAGGTTATGTCGAGACAACATCTGTTTTGCAGGGATGGAACTAAAATATGGCTTCCCTGACACTAGAACAAACAGGACATTTTTAAATGTACCTTCAAAGACATTATTTGGAGGGTTCAGGGAGCATAGCTATGGTATTCCAAAGAGAGAACATTTATTAAATATGAAGATATCATGAGATGAAACCTATTTTGAAGAATAACTAATAGATATTCATAACATTTGCAATGAGATGGATGCAATAAGGCCAAACCCTTCATGTTTAGGAGGTGGCAAAGGACCGCTATACATTTGTCGCCCGAACTTAGGAGCAAGCTGGTCAAAATTAGTCTTGTTACATTTGGCAAACTCGCCTGAACCTATTGATATGAATCACGTTATTCCAAGTATTATATGCAGTGTTCGACAATCCTATACATCTACACGCCCGGGGAGAGTGGATTTAACCTCTGGACGAGCACTTATTGACCCAAGCAACACACGTGTTTGTTTTTTTAAATTTTCCCTGCTCGCGCTAAAAAAAATAAAAAAAAAATCTTCCCCTACCTGACTGCTGATTGGCGCGCGCTCCCAGGCTTTGTGGGCGCGAGGCCAGGCTCTATATGAGCCCGCCCCTAACGAGCAGCCATTCTTTTTCCACTGAGATCTGTTGGAGATTAAGTACTCTCTGTGCCTTCCCCCCCTGTCCCCTGCCCGCAGTTATGGAGGTGTTCTCCTGTCCCAAGCGCTCCCCCCGCGTCAGCCCACGGGAGATGGGAGCGGGGATGTCCCCGCTTCCCCCTGTCCCTGTGTCAGACCGCGGGGCGGGAGATGGGAGCGGGGATGTCCCTCAGGTCCCCGCTTCCCCCTGTCCCTGTGTAAGCCCGCGGGGTGGGAGATGGGAGCGGGGATCTCCCCTCAGGTCCCCGCTTCCCCCCGGTCCCGCGAGCGGGAGAAGGGCGCGGGGTGGGGGGGGGAGCGTGGTGGTGGTGATGGTCGCGGCCTTTCCTCCCCCCCTCTGTGTGTGTGTGTGTGTGTAGATAGAGAGAGCGAGAGAGAGCGAGAGCGAGAGCGTGTGTATATAGGAGTGTGTGTGTGTGTGTGTGTGTATATATGAGTGTGTGTGTGTATATATGAGAGTGTGTGTGTATATATGGGAGTGTGTGTGTGTGTGTGTATATATGGGAGTGAGTGTGTGTGTGTGTGTATATATGGGAGAGAGAGTGTGAGTGTGTGTGTGTGTGTATATATGGGAGAGAGAGAGTGTGTGTATGTGTGTGTGTGTGTGTGTGTGTGTGTGTGTGCGCGTGTGACACCAGAGGTACCCCCCCAATCAGTCACCCCCCCAGTCAGTCACCCCTGCCCCAGTCAGTCAGTCAGTCACCCCTACCCCAGCCAGTCACCCCTGCCCCAGCCAGTCAGTCACCCCTGCCCCAGCCAGTCAGTCACCCCTGCCCCAGCCAGTCAGTCACCCCTGCCCCAGTCAGTCACCCCTGCCCCAGTCAGTCAGTCACCCACCCAGTCAGTCAGTCACCCACCCACTAGTCAGTCACCCACCCACCCAGTCAGTCAGTCACCCACCCAGTCAGTCACCCACCCACTAGTCAGTCACCCACCCACTATTCAGTCACCCACCCAGTCAGTCAGTCACCCTCTCTCTCTCTCTCTCTCTCTCTGTGTATCACCCACCCTCTGTGTGTGTCACCCACCCTCTCTGTCTCCCACTCTCTCTCCCTCCCCCCCCACACACACTCTCTCTCTCTCTCTGTAACCCACACTCTCTCACACTCTGGATCTGGATATCTTATTTACCCTATATATCTTAACTGCCCTATACTACACCGAAATAACCTATACTGCTTTCTTCCAGATCTGACTCAAGCTTCACACGGAAGACATCGGAACCCCCCTAAACCCAGTAGAGAGGTAGGGAACACATCACCTCCAATGTATAACATTATAGGAATGAGGGTACCTGGACATTGAGGGACTGCGGATCAGGTAAGATCCCAGGCGGGATTGCTGCTTTAGATATTGTGAAGCGGGGACGTCCAGACACTGGTTAAGGGGTTCAGGAAACTAGTCATTCACACCTGGCTTTTATTTCTAGATCACACAGACACACAGACACACAGACACACAGACGACTAATTGTAGTATAATGTAATACAATAAATACATTTGTCAAAAACGAATGTTGTTCTGACTAGGAATTTATTAAATGTATTTTATTTATATATTTTATTATAAAGCGGGGTTGGGGGTGGGACTAGGTGGCGAGTAGATTTTTGGGTGATTTGTCGAACACTGATTATAGGAATAAAATTATGAGGTCTTTTATATATCGAGTCAAGATTAAGTCACCAGGAAAGGCTTTTTTTTTCTTTTAAAGCTGCAGACCAAGCAATATTGTGTGTGTGTGTGTGTGTGTTTTAATAAATCAGTTCTGTACTATGAGAAAATACTTGAAGCTATTTTTTAAACCACTGTGAATGTCATTTTTAATGTATTATAATGTAAAAAGCATTTTGTGTTTATATAGCAACCATTTACAAAGTCACATCCCCTTCCTCTTCATAAACAGGCTGTGGCACACCCCTTTTTGAGCCCTGCCCTCTCTCTAGCAGTGCACCAATTGTATCTAGTGACTGTCAGGTCACATGATCTTCCCCACAGAACTTTACATCTCTGGTCCTCTTCTGCTACAGTGACAGCCATTTAGTGAACCCCGAGCCGAATCTTCGCTGATCAATCACAGGAGAACAGATCGATCGGCAACTTAGCTAATTACTGTACTTATTGTGTAGATTGTATTGATGCACATATTAAAGAGGGGGGGGGGGGGGTTAGAAACAAAAATGGCAGCGTGGACTGCTGCTTTAAGTCATAAAAATGTCAATCAAGCAGCTGATTGATGAGAGGGGTTGCTTTATGTTGGTTTCAATAGGAGAAGAAGGGTACATAGTCTTACCAATGTATTATGAAAACAACAGAATTGAACATCGGTGCGTTTTAAGATCAAACACGTGAACTTTCATCTTTCTTACATCTCTGGGAAGAACCCATTGTGTCGTAAAGTATAGGGAATTCTTATGTATATTCTTCTATTTATTACAACTGTATGTGCTTGTAATAATTTTTCCCCCTGTATTCTAAGCACTGAATTTTTTTATATAGTAAAGTGAAACTTTAATAAATAATACTATCAGTGGACATTTATGACCTCCATACATTGAGCCCTAATGGCCGTAACGAGGGCTTTCTCTACTCATCTTTCCTGTAGCAATTACCCTTGCATACAGGGAGCACTGAACTTAGATGAGGTGGCCTCTATCCCCACTTCATGACATTAACAATGGCTTACTATCCTAGGGTCTCTCACTTTGATCATCTCTATGATCAGTACGCTCCTTATACCAACTTAACCAGCCACTCTTATCCGGGTTACTGTTTCGATACATATATTTTATTGCGTAGAGACGCCCCATGAAGGGGAAGAACGCGGTGCACAGCCGTGCGGACAAATTGAAGGCTGGTCAGATGACTGGAAAAAACTTTATTGTAACAAAAGTGGAGCTAGCAGGTACTTTGACGCGTTTCAGCCGATTGGCCTTTGTCAAAAAGTATCCTGCTGCTCCCTGTACCAATGAGATATAGTGTGTCCAATCTCCAACACCTGTAGCAAACTCATCACCGAGGTGAGAGGCAGGTGTGTGAAAGGGCACTGATATATCAGGGGAACATTAAAAACAGATTAAAAATGAGTGTGACACAACAATCAAATATGTACCCTTAAAGACAAATCATACACATAGCAAAAGTAAAATACAAATTAGGCATGATCATGTGACTATATGAATATATAGGGTAAATGATTGGTGGCAAACTAATGGTTAAAAACAAATCATATGAAAACTCCACTGTACAATAAAGGTCTATATGTGACTGAAGTATATAAATAAGCAAAACTGAATAAAATATACAAATCACAATGGTTGAAAAAGCAAACAGAATAAATTGGTTTAAATGTAATTAGTGGAACAAGTGTTAATAAACAGAATTATATTTGAAATGAATAAACCTGTGTTCACGGGCACGGCACAGACGGCTATACCTGGGTGAGTCCTTCCTAACTTTATAGTGCTCCTGGGGAGCCAAGTTGAGGTTTAAGACTGTACCTACCAGGTTAGCCTTGGCCTGAGACCCACATTATATTCCCTCTAATCAAAACAGGGGTGTGTGTGTGTAGCCAGTTACATAGTTTAACCCCTCAGGCCACAAATACCTGTATGGCTCTGCTGCAGCACTGCCAACTCTAGAGATTTGCATTGCAATTAACCAGCCATGCTCATATCTATTTAACAGGCTTCAACACTTTTTAACAACGTTGTATGTATTATGTGTCCCCTTGTATTTATTTTTGCCCACGAGAACTAATTAAAATGTTTTATTTTATCTTGAGTCATGATAGGATGGAATACTCAGGTTTAAATACCAAATATATACAGGTGGTTCAGTCAACCATTCAGTACAAGTAAGTAATTGCTCTCATCACTGTGAGTGGACAATTACCACTAAAACGCCAAATGGCAAAAATAACAAATATTTTATTAATATATAAAGGACTAACAACATGAAGCGCTCGCTCTAAACTAATTAAAACCAATTAAAATGTGAACGTAACGGGCACAGTCGCAGTGGTGGCAGTCAGGATGGGTTACCAACAAAACAGAAGGTGAGTATATACAGCTGTAGCAAAGAAGTCAGCAGTGTAAGACCTTCCAACTATAAAAGAATGGACCTTTTATTTATGATGAGCAGATTGCTAGTGTGAGAACTGTGAAAATGTTTTCCGACACTCTGGAGCCTCAGACAATGTTATGTACCTTGAAACACAATTGCAGTGGGGTGCATTATTTATTTATTTAACATATTTGATCATATTGTCTGTATTTATCCCAAGAGAGGTAAACTATAGTCCCTGAATTACTAGTGGTACTAATAGACAGTAATGGTGGTCTCATCATCATCATTTATTTATTTTTAAGTAAATACAGGCCTCCACTTAAGGGGGCATCACAATACTTTAGTCAGTTTGCGAACAATAACAATTAAATAAAATTATTTGGTTACATACAAGACAGACAGAAAAAGCCAAAGTTATAATAATACACGATTGCATTAAATTAACAAAGGTCATACACATTCAGTTTACAAATATTTCATCCAAGAGTCAGATATGATTATGGGCATAAGTAATATTTACCAACTGGATTACAATTGTGTTAGAAGAGGTTGGATAAACCTTCATTGTGTTAGAAGAGCCACTGCTTCAAGCATCTTACAATCTATAGGCAGGGTAAGTTGCCATTGGGTACAAGTGATGAGAGGGTTGGTGAGTATCAGAAGCAATAGAGCAACTATAACATTACCAGCATTGACAGCCAACAAAAGGCGTAACAGCTTTGGGGCGACTCAGGTGTTATGTCCCAGTCATTCTTTGTGGAAATGGGCTTCAAAGTATTTCAAGATTCTTTTTCGGCACTTCTCTCCTGCAGTCTATGGAAATCCCTATTAAAATAATTATCAGAGTGCAAATGCACACATGGTCAACCAAACAGCTATTAACACTGAAGTGGGTCACAATATCAATTAAAACAATAACTCACAATAACACTCCCTTTCAAAAGACTAAGTTTTTTCTCTTATTTATTTCTAAAATATTTTTTTTGGTACCAGAAATATTGCATTTCATTAGTATGCCATTTTTCTCTATCAATGTATCAATATTTTATTAGTCCATTCTATACAGTCCCTCTGCGTGTCATTGCTATCAATATAGGTTATATGATCACCCTCAAAGTGAAATTCTTACACCATGAAATGCATTGGGAAATTCCTAACAGCTACATTACAGCCAGAGGAAAAGTACCCCTAGAAGTGGGAGGAGTGGCTCATTAAGTAAAGACACTGACTGGCACTGAGTTTGAAGCAGGGGTACCTGGGCCTATTCCCGGTGTCAGCTCCTTGTGACCTTGAGCAAGTCACTTTATCTCCCTGTGCCTCAGGCACCAAAAACAGACTGTAAGCTCCACAGGGCAGGGACATGTGCTTGCAAAATGTCTCTGTAAAGCGCTACGTAAAACTAGCTACACTATACAAGAACATGCTATTATTATTATCACCTCGTTTTGGTCTATTCCGTGCAGTCAAACCAGTGACATCATGACGCAGCTAAGCACACATCCCCAAAGGACCTGTGGGGAGTGGAAAGGATATCCTGTGTAACAGGCCTGCACAACATGCGGCCCGCCGTGACTCCCTGTGCAACCCCCCTCCACTCCCCTTTTCCCTTCCATGGTAGGGAAGGAAGGAGTGCGCTCCTGCAGTGTGACCGCGCTCCAGCAGTACATGCCCCACCAACCCCCCTCCCGAGCCCGCTCCAGCAGGGTGACACGCTCTAATAGTGTGACGTGGAACTTCCGGGGTCTGCTGCTAGACCGCGCTTCTTACCTCGTGCTTCACCCCGATACCGTTAGCTGCACGGCCAATACCTCCCGGCTTGGCCCGCCACCACTTCCGCCGTGATCAGGTAGGCATGGGGGGGGGGGGGGGTTGGTTGATGAGGGGGACTGGTTGAAAGGGACTGGGGCTGAAAGGGACTAGGTGAGATGAATGGGGGGGACGACGACTGCTGAAAGACAGGGGCAGATGAAGGGGGGACTGCTGAAAGTGACTGGGGGAGATCATGAAGGGGGGTGGCTGATGATCAGGGGTGCTGGGGGAGATGAGGGGTGCTGGGGGAGATGATGATGAGGGGTGCTGGGGGAGATGATGATGAGGGGTGCTGGGGGAGATATGTTGTTTTGTGCATTTTTTGTATGTCTGCAGTCTCACCAAATAAACCCCATTTTATTCAACATGTTGTCCTGCCTAGTATTTTAAATGTTATTTTGTAAATATCGTAAATAAATGTATAATTTTGAATAAATGCTGTTTTACCCGTGCGGCCCAAAATCTGTTCACCTTGGAGCATTTCGGCCCTTCACACTTTACAAGTTGTGCAGGCCTGCTGTAGAGCCTTGCTTTGTGATAAGCAAGTTATTTTAATATTGTGATAGACACACACACACTCATTTATAACAGATATACATGATGGTGTCCTTGTACGCTTATTGTTTAATGATACACTAAAGAGGACAGAGCAAAGGAGTACCCAGCCCTTGCATCAATCACCCATTTTTATACTTTCCCTAGTGTACGAGACTCTACAAGTAATATACAAAAAGTTGCTTCAGATATTTCTTGCTTCTAAGTGTGTATTTTGACATTGTAGACATTTTGTATTATATATATTTTGTTTAGATTACTAGAAGCTTCACAAATACAGCTCAACCCCGTTATAACGCGATCCGTTACAACACGAATCCGCTTATAACGTGATGCAAGCGTGGCTCCCAATTTTTGTATTTATGAATACTTTACAACACAATTATTGATGCCTTAAATACTTTATTGTACAATGCATACAATTGTACATAATTTCTAACGCGATCCACTTCTAGAGCGATGTGATTTCCAAGCACAGCGTTATAAGGGAGTTGAGCTGTATATTGTATATTAGCTATTACACATTATACAAATACTCTTCTACTGCTTTTGGTGATGGATTCTTACATAATAAATTGGATTATTTGAAACACACACCCTTTCCTCCCCCCCCCCAATTGTAGCTCACAGACCAAAAATTGCCAACAGACACACACAAATTAAAAAAACATAACTTAATATTTTCAAAGCCATGTGACCTGTGTTTAAAGTTTTGTTTCCGCGAGTCCCATTGTACTCTGCAATAACATACTGTAACAGGTACACAATGTGCACATTACTAACTTAGGACAAACTACAGATGCAAAGAAACCAAAACAGAATGAACCATGTTAAAAAAAACACAAAAAGTTTTTTTTAACTCCACTACAAAATTGTAAATGAATGGAACATTTAGAAATGCTGTATTCTAGGAGTTTACGTAAATACTAAAAGCTGACAAACTACACTAGTCTACCCAATTAGGCAACACATTGTATTTCAGGCTCTTTGCTTAATGCCATCTGTAGTTTATAAAAATTCCAGACATTTCATGAGACATCTTGTATGCATTTCACATATATAATTGTTAAATTGACAATGAATAGGATGATGAAAAGTGTAGTAGCATTGTTATGGTATTGGCTTTGGTGCGGTAGAAGCATGAATTCCAGTGCCATATCTCTTTGTATGAATGAAGCATTAAAGTTTGTTTTGCCAAAGGCAGAACATCCATGAGCGAGTGTGCATTCTCACAGGTCCACCGGTTTTCCATTGTCATGTCATATAGTAGAGAAGCTGCAGACAAGGATAGTGACATGAAAAAGAGAATCCAATGGGCGTGACTTATCTTCCTATACACTATCAGCAGGATTTCCTATAGTTTTTGCCAGCTTCATTCAACATCTTAAGGGCTTGACCCCGCTGCCTACTACAGCGTCCGCTGTGGCGGACACTGCACGGACGAGAGCCCTCCCCTCAATGGCGCCGGGCCCGCTGCGAGGGGGGGCCGCAGCGCTGAGGCGAGAGTTGCTCATGCTCAACAGAATTGAGAGCAGGACTCGCGTCGAGCGATACGGCACGCCCCCCGGCGGTTCAGCCAATGAGGGCGAACCTGCCGGGTGACGTCATGGCCACGCTCCCGTCACGCCCCCCCTTCTCTCTTCCTGCAGCTCCCTGCAGACCAGGTAATCGGCTGCACGCGCTGCCAATCTCGCGGGCGCGCGTTGCAGCTGAGTTACCGGGGCCTTAGCCTAAGGCCTGTAATATAGAGCGCGCTAGTGCGCTACCGTGCGAGCACACGCGTCAATTACTATTGACTGTGGGAGGTTGACGTTGGTCGTCGAGACGCATGTGCATGGCCATGAGCGGTGGCACGGCAGATCACAGCAAATGCAAAAAAATATATATATACTTTTGCGCTGCTGCCACGCCACGTGATGCTGCCAAGCCAATCACAGCGCGGCTATAGCTGTGACGTCTGATGGGCGAGCCTGTACCTAACAAATCCAGAACAGATTGTGACGATAGGGCTAGCTGGCATCACAATACTGGGATGAAGCCCAGCTAGCTACCCCTAAATCCATGCAACTTGGCCACCTATGTAAGGCTTATTTCAACCAAATGTATTTAATATCTGGAGGAGAAAAGGGAATGCATAATGCACTATGTATGTAAGAATGTATTCCAAAGCCCTTTATTCCCTGTTAATGCAATCCCCAAGTCTAGTTGAGCAAGCAATGAGGTAAAGTGTTTTGTGATCTGTGTGTAAGCACTGTGATGTAATTTGGGAGTCAGCCCTGTAAAGGGTTAATTGGATAATGTGACTATGTTCTCATTTCTAAGATGGCAGACTTGTAACGGGATTTGGCAGAGTAGAGGAATAAACCTCAGAGCCCGGCTCTACTAGCCCTAAAGACAGCGTGCATCACGCGGAGGCTTGTATATAATGAATAACCCTTTACATACCGGAGACTGAACCTATAATACAGGAAACGCTGCCACTGTAATAAGGTAAGCCTTCAGGCGATCACATATAATGGGGACCAGCTGGGAGCGGTGGTCGTGGGGTCCCCCAACGGGAACCGGCAGACCCTTGCAACAACAACCAGACTACCCTTAGTGATAAAACAGCAGTGAAAAGTACTCCAGTTCTCCTTTTTTTCTGTGCTCCTAGTTTTTCTTTTTCATTTGTAATGGGATTTGCATGCGAGTTACATTTGTATGGAGGAGACTGATTTATCTGCTGAGGTTCCTGCAGATAAATGTGTATTGAGACAATGGTTGGGAGCGTGGAGGTGTTACAGAAATTTGGTGAGTGAGAAAGAGTGAACAATCAGGGATAGGCTCTTAGCACGCCCTCTGGCCGTTGTGGCACCAACCTACTCCATGCTCTGATTGTCCAGCAGCCCCCGCCCATGTAAAGGATAGCTACAGAGGGCTATATAAGGGGCGCTGCTGATCAGAGAAGCAGATCTACCTTCAGAGAGAGACACTGGGAAGGAGTGTGGAGATTCCCTCAGAGGACCATTTGAGAGAGACACTCTGGGAAGGAGTGTAGAGAGTATCTGAGAGAGAGATTATGTGAAGGAGTTTGGATCTTTACAGTGACCAGATGGATGGTACATGTCAGAGGCTCTGCTATGTGATCAGCCCTCTGATATCCTGGATGAGAAGTGGACAGGGCAAGCCTTCTTGAAGCAGGCCCCTGTACCTAGCGAGGCTAGAGTCTACTCCCCAGGCCCCAAGTTGGTATTGTATCTTTTGTACATCTTTGTTTTGTCTGCTGGCCTGCCAGAAAAAAACAAATTTTATTCAACAGCTTTGTCCTGTCTGGTGCAAGTGATCCCGGTGGTTTCGGTGTAAAAGTACTGGTCTCCCGTTACAGATGTTTACACAGTATGTGTCTGGGTACAATTCTTCTTTGTCTACCGTTGTACTGTGATTAAATCGCTAGAGAGCAAATAGTACATAACATAATATAGCATGAGCTATTTGTTATTAAAAAAAGCATGTTTCCAGCTCTGGCCCTGTTAAGACAGTTCCAAATTCTTTATTGAACTTTTTTTTGGTCTGTATTTTTTATCCAAGATGACATACTGATGTAGCGCCCATTATTCGAACACTTCACGCGTCATGTACATTGGAATCCCGATTTGAAACCGCGGGATGAATTCCAGCCTTCCCGCACTAAGATGCGAGCGCGGCGACTGCAGAAAAACTCATTTTAGTGTTCCGGCTTTTAAAAACATGAAATTGACACAGTAGCACAGTACTGTACACATTACAATTCATCCATTTTATTGCAAACGAAGAAACAGAGTCCATGAAATTCAAACAAAACATCCGCGATAAGCGCAGGTGCCTGGGGCGATTGGCTGCGTTCGTGCTGCGTGGGGAAGAGCAGAGAACTCAAAATCGCCACCGCGATGTGTTCGAATAACGGTCGCTGCATCAGTAGTAGGGGGCATGAACTGTACCTCTGCTACACGCCACCGCTTACAACTATATAAATGAAATGCGCGTGCCACGTGCACGCACAACGCCGGGTGCACGCACCCACACCAGTGCCTTCTTTTTAACAAGCCTTGTACAACCAAACCTGGCACAAGAAGGTAGTGTCAGTGGTCCCACTGAAAGACCGTTGCCTCTTACTTCCAGACTCGGCATGTGCTTGGTCACAGATTCTGAATTTTGGGAGATGGACTAAACTTTGGGACAGAATTACTGAACTACATCTAGTCCAGCTACACAGGGACACATTAATCTACTAAAAATAGCTTTTGTGGCATAACATGAGCTAATGGAACAAGTCAACTATTTCTTTCTATGCCTGGTCGCTGGCTGCTTTAACCCCCAAATAAGCCCTGCTTTTGATAAATAGCAGCTGGTGGTTTCTTTGATCAAATCATACAAAACAAAAACTCCTCCACAGAATGTATTGCTCGTCTAAGTGCAAATATAAAACTAATATGGAGCTGAATCTGAAAGTGTCCATTTAAAAAAAGAGGAGATCAATGCACACAATTAGGCATTACTATAAAGAACTATATAATTATTTAGGGAGAGAGTGGGAAAAAAAAGTTGATGCATTAAGGCAATAAAACTATATTAGAACACAAAAGAACAAAACATTAAAGCAATAAAGACTAAAGAAATATTTAATTTGAAATACAAGTTCAACCTAGAAGCTTTCTATTGATTTGCCAACCTCGTACCAATAGGTCCTACAAGTTTAAATATAGCAAGGAAATAAATGCATATTTTTGCAGCAATCCCAAAGCATATAAACATTTACTTGGATTAAGTAGGTTTCTAAATACAGTAGCTAGATTCATTTTATCTCGCCATGGTCATGTAAAGTCGTACCAAAAAAAATAATACGGTCTCAAAGTACACATAATTACATAAATAAATTGAAAACAAAAATATACAGTATTGATAAAAAAAACAAAAACAAAAAAACACGAACATTTTTTTTTTAAAGACACATCCAGGTACACAAGGATAAAGGGAGGGAAGAAAAATTCACTCCTATCCCACAAATAAATGGAAAATAGAGGCCCCTGAGAATACAAATGCAGGCTTTTTTTTTTTTTTTTAATTTGGATAGTTGATGACTTTTGTGCTACACATACATTAAAAGGCACATCAATGCAGGCAGTGTTTTATTGTATGCAAAACCCTGCACTATAGTGTCAGGTGAAAAAAATCTCACATACACGCCTCTTCATCTTTCCTTTATGACCCACCCCACTAACAAACATAAGGAAAAAGAAATACAAATGAACAAATCTTAAGGCTTTTTGTCTTAAACCTTTCAGTGTCGAAAGGATTAAAGGTAAACGAGTAACAGTTTGCATAACACTTTTTAACCAGTAAGTCATGTTTAAAATGGTCATTAGCTCCGCATAATCTTCAATACATATTGTTGCAACCTTGAAACTTGTATTTTTTTTTTTTTAGTTAGCTATACAGAAATATACAATAGTGCCAAAATAACCAGGTATAAGGACTTCTACTTGGTAATGTTGGTTGAATGTTAGACTTTGAAGCAATAATTAAAGAACAATACAATTTACATCATTCCTAAAAAGTACTACACAAATCTGCAAGATACTACACACTTTACAGAGGGGTTTGTGACACTTTACATACTTAATCCCTTCTGTGGACAAGAGCTAAGGGAAAAAAAAGTACAGTTAACTTCAAGTCTACAAAATGATGTGCAAGTTATTCCATTGCATTCATGCTACAATAAATTATGATGACACTTTCCAGTGCTTTAATAGGTCAAAACCCTCAAAGGGCCTCCAATGCACTGCATGGCAATGTGTGGCAGCCCTTTCCAGCACTATTGGGTTTAGGACGGACCAGGAAATGGTCAGAATTAACCCCACATAAATGTCTCTGTACCATAGAGGTGAAATAATCACTCGCTATCTGTCTCAAAGTCAGTGTCTGACCATTCCACAGGGGCAAGAAGACCTTTTCTTTGTGCGTATTCAATAATTGCCATATAACAAAAGTAATATTGATCCCACGTTTGAATACTGAAAGCCCGTTGAGTTCTCATTTTCTTCACTGTCCGTAATACGTCCACTGTTCCAATGTTTTCCAGTCTGGACAGGCATATATCCAATGTACAAAATGTGCCTATTGAGAAACAGGAGGCGTGAGAAAACGTATTGATTTATACATGCAAGTGACAGAAGGCTAGGATGTGTATGTCAAACAATCAGTACAAATGACAAATAGTTGGAAACATACGGCAACATTGCATATCTCACTCAACACGTAATCCCTGAAAGACATTGTCTTGCTAACGAAGAATCAGACTCCGCGAACAAAGCGATTGTCACGGTAGCTTATGACAAGATATAATGAACACCAAATATCAGGGTTGAACTGAACGAGGCTTGGATATAATAAAATATAATTTATTCCTTAAAAAAGGTGAACACAGCAATATAGTACAATTAACAGACAAGGAGGTAACACTTACTTAGGGTTGGGGGATGGAGAAGTATCAACTAGCAATTCTCCAGCAATCCAGTGACATTCAAGATGGTATCAGAAGAAGAACTCAAAACTGTAGGGTTGACACAGTTTATATACCTGTGTAACCCTATTTTTAACATGAATACAGACTATTGGTGAACAATTATCTGTATCCAATCCCTAACGTGGAGACACAGATTAACCCATGCCCCCCAGCTAGTTAGCCCATGTGTACTGGGACTCTGAGGGTCTTATTTCTGTAGCCCCATAAGTCAATCAGGGGCAACGACCAGTCTACCAAATGAAGTATCTGATAGGATCTTCATTGTTTGTAGGTGTAGACATAACACTTACAAACCACTCCAGTTTGATGATTCTCCACCCTCAGGTAACAATTACAGTGGCAGAGTCTGTTGATTAGTACTTGATCTGTTGATTAGTACTTAGGCTCAATCATCCGGCTGCCCTTCCTGACCTATTTAGCATAGCAGATGGAGTCTGCATTTTTCAGAGCAGATCCAAAATACCATACATATACTCTTTAATATCTACACATATTAATAAGTTCCATTCTGGTGGGCTCAGTGGGTCGAAATTTGCCAGTTCTTAATGCCTACAGTGACTCCACATATTGGCCAAATATCAACTCTCTGTGACCTCCAGAACTGGAGATACAGAAATGCACTTTGAAACATTAAAATACAGGATTATAATGAAACATGGGAACAGGGGAACATACAGTTTCCTGACATGACAAGGTGTAAGCCACATTCCTGGACCGCAGTCCAGTTAACCCCTTGCCTCCCTGGTGAGGTCAGGGGGTGGCCATATGGGGTGCAACCCCTTTAATACCGGGCCAACCCCCCTCTCCCTCTACAGCGATAAGTTCACCAAACGTGCTTACGAGGAGAGAATGAGTTCCACGTAATGTGGAATCTCTATTACCTTGCTAATGGAACAATAAAATGACAGAAATGCAAAGTAAACGGCAGAGCAAGGTGTATTATTAACCGGGAAACCCCTATTGTATGACTATATTGCCATGGATTGTAACTGCCAGAAAGCCAAGATAATAAAAATTGTATGGGTTTTGCCAAAATGCTGTTAATGCCTACTAAATTATGCCAAAACATATGAAATGCTGCTTTAAGTTCTACTATGGAAACCATCCGCAAGTTATTGATCAAATACATCAGTAAATGGATTGTACATGATTGTACATGTACATAAAATGAAAGCAAAACCTTTGTTGCACACACATTTGCTGAAACATTGTAGACACTGGGGGTGTTCTAAGTCAGGGGTGCACAAACGTTTTTCTTTGCACCCTCCTGCCTGCTCGCCACCCCCCCCCTCCACCCCCCTTACCTTCTCTCCGCATCGGTGGCATCATTTGATGTTGCGTTGTCATGGCGATGTGTCGACAGAAGCCGGCTGAGAGCATGTAAGAGGGAGTTACAGAGGCCTCGTATGCTCCCACAGCATTTAATTTAAATGTAGTGGGGAAGAGAGCAGGGTCTCTAAGCGTCGCGGGACCTGTGTAAGCACCGTGGGACCCCCCTCCTCAGAAAATTTTGCGTCCCCCAGTTTGTGCCCCCCTGTTCTAAGCCAAGTAACAGACACCACCTGTGTATTCAGACTTGACAAGAATACCTACACTACTACCCAAAACAGGTTGAATGTTCTGTAAAAATAGACAAGGGTTGTAATTAAACTAATGCAAATGCAATATTCAATTGGCAAACTCATTCGGTACCTGGTTTAAAGAACATCTAATAAACCGTTAAGCTATACCAGGTATAGTGGGAGTAGCAATTGCTTATTTAAGTATATTGCTTCAAATAAAAAGATCCTGTGCAGATTTCAGAAAAGCAATGGGGACCAATGCCAATAGTTTATTAGCAATAGTCACTTCTTTGCATCATGTATTACAGGACACTGGCAACCATTAAAAGAACAGATTATACACAAACTTCGTTTTTCACAATTTAAGACAGAAATTTGGCATTTGTTACGATGAAAACAATACAAATGAATCTGCAAACTGTTATTTACCCAGAAACGTATTTACCTGTTCTCCCAATTCCTGCACTGCAATGAATTACAATTGGCGGCCCTGCAGGATGCCCAGTCCACTCAGACCCCAAAGCTTGAACGGCCACTGTCTGATGTTGTTTCACTTGGGATCGAAAATCTAGCATGGCAGAAGCGGACTTGGGCACTCCAAAGTCTGGCCAGCTCATGTACTGATAATGGGCAACACTCCGGCTTTCATCAGTCTGTAGAAAGAAAAGCATGTACTGTAAGACGGTACTAATGTCATACTGTACATTGGCAATACTGAAATCACAAGAGTAACCATACCAATTGTGTATTTGCATGCAAAGTATTAACAACACGCACTGTTATTGCAGAAAGGGAAATTAACAGGATATAGTGGCTATTTCCATATTGCCGATAAGACTAGCTGTCAGATTTACCAAGTTGAGCAAACAATTTTGCTCACGCCACTGCTGTTTGATTGCAGTACTCCAAGAAAAACTGCCTATGCGACTTAAAAGTTAAACGAGCCGCTGGCCTCACTTGTGAGCAGATTTGCCATGCCCCTTGTGTCTATCCAAACACGTGTATTTGCCGTTACAGCTTCTTTTAAGAAGTAATACTTTTGCATTATAACATGTAGAAGACATTTTCATCCGAAAATTTGAATTCTGGTTTGAAAGTTTGCCCTCATTCTGCCCTCAAAACTATCTGGGAAGGAATGAAATTGCAAGCTTCATAACCCCATTCTACCTTCCTAATCCACTTTTCAACCAGACAAAAATACCCCGTAAATAACGGACAAAGTCTGCTGTATCCAAGGTGAAAGGAGGCGTACTTCTAAAAATAAAATGTATTGTCAAGTTCATATCATGCAACATCTTTGTTTTCCAAGTTTACATTTCTAAAAAAAAGTTAAAAAGTGTTACTTAATTTGTTCCTATGGCAAATAATGCAGCATTGTTTCCCTGTTTGTTAGTGGCCATAAATTATATCCCTCAACATTGGTGGCCATATTTAGCCATAAACAGGATTTAATTCATTTCTTTTTGAGGCTTAGTGTGTAAAGTTGCACAAGGTTATAAACACCAAAACCAGCAGCTAGAAAGAACCAAAAATACAACTATTTTGCAATAATAATAATAATAATATATATATTTTTTTTTTTAATTATTTGCGTTTCCATTCTCTTCATGGTCTCATTCTCAGTTGAAAACAATAGCACCATGCTGATTAAACCGGAAACATTTGGTATAATTTACCTGCTTATTGTATACATCCAAGTGAGTAAGTTTAAAGTCTTGAAAGAGATCGATGTGAATGTTTCTGATACTGAAGTGGCCAGAGTCTTCATTTCTTCCAACTTCCAGGGGCCAATACTGTCCACATTTTATTCGACCCCTTTCTATGACCCTAAGCAAAAGAGAATATACATTATATATATACACATGCATCTCTCTTTTTTCCCCACACGCATAAGCACCCCCCTTACTTAGGTCTTATACCAAGACCTTGTAGGGAATCAGAAAATATCTGAATGTTCTCTAACTTTAAACACTTTTCTTTAAACGCTTTTTACAGTTTATATATATTTAGTTTTTTTTCTATTGACATGGGGGTGCAAAAAGCAGGCTGTACATGTATTCTGGAATACATATATATGTATATTCCACATGCTTTTTCATTATATTTTGGGCATTAGGGAGTCACAAACAACAAATTACATCTGTCCTTTTCAAAAACTGTGAATACTACAACTCTGTACAAGAGAATCTGAGTCATACAAAAGCAAGATAAAGGCTCCTGCAAAGTTATTGCATAAGGGGTATAAAAACTGCTACATTTAAAAAAAAATAAACTGTAGTAATAGTTTTTAAAAAAATAAAAAAAATGGGGGAAACCAAACCTAAACACCCACGTTAAAGTGGCTTTAGTGCTTTTTTTTAGCTTAGGTTTGAAGGGGGAGGGGTCTTCATAGCAGAACCGCGTTATTTCCAGCTTTTCAGCTGTGGGGACCCCGTGAAACTTACATCTTAAGGGGCCACCTTTAGCAGCTCTTGCTGGGCACAGAAAATCTGTTTGAAAGCTCCCCCAGGCCAATAAGAAGCTGCAACGTTATCCCTTGTGGCTTCCTATTGGCCCGTGTGCTGGAGGACTTTTAAACAGATAAAAATGAGATACCAGCACCACCTTCAGATGTCAGTATCTAGGGGAGCAAGGGGTCTCCGGGGTTGAAATGAACACGGTCCTGCTACGGAGAATCCATTTCCCACATAGGAAAATGTTTTTTTTTTTTTTTTTTTATGGCAAAGCTTTTTCATACTGTCTTACTGGCACAACATAATTAATATTAGTGCATCCTTGAGGCTTTTTCATAGCCAAGGTCTGATCAAAATGTGCAGGTTTAACACAATACTGACAGTCACCAAAAATATGTTAGTGGATTTTATTCACCACTTATACATACCATTGGAGAAATCTTACTTGCAATTGTAATGTACATTTACCTAGTTGTCATTACAATGATTAAAACCTTGTGTTCCCACACCATTCGCCAGAAATCGTCAAATGTTTTTGGCAGGGGACCTTTATGTTGGGGAGGGAAAAAAAGAAGTAATTGTACAATATGTTCTTTTGCATTCAGTCTTTGCACAGATGTGTCAGGGAGAAATAAAATACTGCACTGATTATTAGTGCTAACAAACCCGAACTAAATTGAGAACCAACAGAACAGCGCATAAAAGGATATATAAATAAGTGCACAAGTGAAAAATGTGCATTTATATTTAATATTTGTTCTTTATCAAATTCCTATGTACTTCATTTAATATGTTCAATAAAATCGGTTCCTTTACCCAAAATAAGTATGAGTAACAACAGTATTAGCTTTGGTAAAACCATAGCTCACAAATGGCAGTGTGTCCTGACAACTGTATTAATACATTTCTTCCGTTTGAAGTAGAAGCTTAAATACAGTTAATAAATCATGATTATTTCATTTTTATTTTTTTTTAAAGGAATTCTTTGACATTTGTTTTTACATATTGGTATTCTCAAGTATATTTTTTTTTATATAGGTCTCATTTAGACGTTTACTCAATCCAAAGGTATCCTAATACTCCACATTAACAAGGAATGTTTTAATTTCAAATTAATTCTAAAAGGGTTATCATCCTACCTTGGGTTGCAATGTATGCATTTTTTCTTTTATATCCATCCATGAAACTGGCATTGACGTAATCAGTGGTCTACAAGAATAAGAAATGCCCAATTAGATTATGTTTCGGATACACACTCTTTTCATGGAACAAACAAGTTGCTTGCTATTTACAAGAACTCAATTAGATATGCATGTAGGTTTTTTTTGTTAATTTATTTATACAATGCTAGCCGTGTACACAGTGCTTCACTGACCTAGCATACAAGACGTAATGCAGGAAAACATGGTTCAAAATGGCACACCGTCTCACACCAAAGATCTTGTAATCTGAGTAATGTTCATGTTCTTATAAACCGTGACAATAATCAAGAGCTATAAATGAAATAAAGCAGTCTGCCTATACACAAGGACCTTTCAAGACTGTATTTGATTTGTGTGCAGACAGCTCTTTAGAGGAAATACATCCAACTCCTCAGAGGCTTTTTTTGACTACCACTAGTTGCTTAATCAAGAATACTATAAACAGGCAAACCACTGTATTTAATACAAGGTAGATGTAATTTGTCTATAGTAAAATCTGTGCACGCAATAATGGAATAAGCAGTATCAGAGAAAGAGTATGCATGGAAGTCAGGGTTCTAAATACAATTTTCAATGACAAAAAACAATAAGGCGAGTTAATCACCAACCTACAGATTGTGCCTAGCACAATTCCCTCTTTACTTTACTGAAATGTCACAGTAATTTCTCAGGGGATGAACAACAGTGCATGTTTACCCCCTTGTCCATTTAAGTTGCTGCTGTGCTGACAATGTTGCCCAATATTAAAATACTGTATATAGAAAAGATACCTTTTATAGATTAGAAGATTCCTTAATATTTAGCTCCACCTTGTGGCTAGTTTGCATTCCACATTTTAAATGTTTTCTTCATCTTTTCAAATAATGTCTGCTTTTAAACAAAATCTAGAGAAAGCTGAAGATGCTAGTACTTGGAGAGTAAAGCAAAAAAAACAAACTTATTTTTGTTACAAAATTAAATGTTTTTATTGGTGTAATGCTTCCAACACTGCCTGAATCTTTATCTCGTTTCCTCCAGCTTGACTAATCTGAATGTGCATGCCTTGTATCCAGTGGACCAGGCCCATAGCAAATGCAAAGAGGAGAGTAGGTCCTGTTCGACATATGTGGAAAAGGGGAAATTTACAGTCACCGAAATAGAATAAGACTGAACAAATTGTTTCAGAAGACAACCAATACATTTTAACTCACTGCATATACAGCACAACCCCATTATAACGCTGTGCTTGGGGTCCAAAGAATCACATCGCGCTATAAGCGGATCGCGTTAGAAATTATTGTACAATGCATACAATTATACATTAAGTATTTAAGATACCAATAATTGTGGTGTAAAGTATTCATAAATAGGAAAATTGGGAGCCACGCTTGCATCGCGTTATAAGCGGATTCGCGTTGTAACGGGGTTGAGCTGTACCACTTATTTTGGTTATAGTCTGATAGGAAGGACTGCACCTTTAAAGTGTGCAGTGTTGCTAACAAAAGACAAGTATTAAGAGGTAAGATTTCTGATTTACAAAATAAATAAATAAATGAATTAAAAAAAACTAACTTGTGGAAACACGGAGTTACGCAATATGCGTATACTCAGACAACGCTTAACAAAATAATTTTTTTTCAGAAATGTTCTGACAGCATATCCCTAATTCCAGGGTCTCTTTAGAAACATATGCATGCTTACCTCATCTGTGCCAATAAGACCCAATTTAACTCTTGACTGGTCCAAACACAACACGTCGCTGTATCGATTCTTTGCTTGGTTGTAAAGCTTTCTGAAGTGAAAATAAATAAACCCCAGAAGAAATAGCCAGTCAGCAAACATATACATAAGTACCCATAACTTGAATCAGACACATCGCTGCAAAATCAGTGAAATACTTTGGAAATAAGCACTACTATAGTTGAGACTTTAAGGTAACAATACTGTGTTTGTTGGTCAGTGTTAAATATTTCTTAGAAAATGTGCACTCAGCCATAGTTGAGTCTCCATAAATAATCATTTAGAGCAAGATTTCTGTGGAATAGTATTTGGAAAAGAAGTATAAGGTAACATTTTCTTTTTTCCATAAATGACAAACTATGAATCATGCCATACACGAGTCAGGCACTTAGAGGGACCTGTCATTCTTCAAATAACTGGATTCTTTAGTAGGCGAGACATTCACCAATAAGGAAGCTATGTCAGCAAGCCAACCACAATCACATATGTGCCATTGAACACACATGGACTTCAAGCAATGTGTATCCAATGACATTGGAAATAGAGTAGTTTGCCAAGAGGAAGTTGCTAATGGTCATGTTAAGTGGTGGCACAACCCACTCAAACGTAAATCACCAAAAAAGGAACATTGCCGGTGGGGTCATGCACCAGAATGACCTTCAGTAACGAAGAAAATTATTCTTTTGTGCTGTCAAAGTAGGCTTGGGCGATATACCGATATTCAGTAATATTGCGATCATTTCCCATATCGGCACTCCGGGAGATTATCTGTTATCGTAATATTACAGTATGCAAGTTGTCAGAGGTACAGCTTTGAAGCTGCCACTGTGCTGTCTTGACTCAAGTTGCCTTCCCACTCTCCCCCTTAATTAAGAATTATTTTACATTTACATAGTCGAAAGATGTTCAATATATTTATAACATTTTATAAATGAAATGTTTTTAAATGGGAGTATCTCGGGTGAAAGTGATGGGATGAGGGGGATGTTAGGGTGATGGGATAAGTGTAGGTGAGAAAAGGTGAAGTGCAGACATGGAAAGTGTTTAGGAATGAAGGGCACTGTGTTCTAAAATAAATACATTTTCTTTAGATGTTCTAGAACACATTATATTTAGATTTACTAGAACATTTTCAGACTTATTTGAACAAATGTATCACTATGTATATTTCTTAATATTATCGTGGTGAAAATGTTGATACCGCCCAACCCTGTAACAAAGCACCATCTACAAAGCATGTTTTTTTGGCAGCTGGAAAATTGTAAATTGAGGTTTTCAGTTAAGATGCCTCTACAAATTTGGTATTTTGTGGCGCTTGATCATTTTCACGCTTTCTCTAAAACTGCTCTTTAACCATAACATTTTATGCCAAACATTTGATCCTTTAACAAACCGATGATACTGGACTTAACAAAATGATTGTGATGAATCAAAATATTAAATTTTGTGTTAAATTGCTTTGATAAATTGCTGACTGAGAATAAAATATTATGATATTACTGGTAAAGACAGCTATTAATGTCCGATTACATTGAAGCATGCATAACGTTATAGAAATTAATCTCACCCCTGGAAACAGATATTTGGTTTGAATGCACTTTATGACCCAAATTATATATTACATGTTTATTTCTGAATGCACCAAAATCTTGCAATGTGTATTGAAATGTTACTTTAAGTTACTCATTCAGTTGTTGAAAGTACTTTTTTTATATTTTCCTTTAATGCTTCATTATAAAGGAATGGATTACTTGACTTGGTATTTACTTTTGGTATTGGTTTTATTACCTTACTTTGAACTAAAATAAGAACCATTGGGAAAGCGTGACAGTCCATTTTGCACCAAAATAAAAAATTCAGTATCGTTACCATACCATTGAAAAGCAGACAAGAGACACAACTAAACAAATATGAGCTCTGGAAAACTACACCTCAGATGTTTTTGAAAATATTGGTCTTGTAATCTCCGGCTTGTGAAAAAATATATAAAAAGGCAGATTCCAGGCAGTATAGTGGTCTCCCTATCCCAAGTTTAGATTGCACACTTAGTAAGGCCTCAAACCGCACCTTTGTGTGAGTGGCATACGGCTAAATTACAGCAGAAGCTTTAGAGGTGGCACCCCACAATAGCAAGGAATTGAGGGGCATGACTTTGGAAGCTCTCAATGATTGACAGCAATACCACCCATGCTGTTTGCACACACGAGCTCAGGACACTCAACTGCCTGGGATCGTTTGTTCGTTGTTAGCAATAGTCTGGTGAGTAGGCAGTAAAATTAATTAGGGGTTTGCAGAAAAACAATTGTCTGTTAGGGGCGCACAAGGTAAAAAAGGTTGGAGCCACTGGTATAGAGTAAGGAGTATAGACCCATTAAGTATCAACTAATGTCTAAAACCATAGGTTTTCAAGTTCAGTCATTGAGGGCCTTCAAAAGTCAATGTTCTCAGGAACCAGGGGGCCATGGGAGCTCAAAATGTTTCAGCTCATGAGGACTCCCTGTTACAAATGTAAAAAAATATATTAATAATAATAATTTTGGAGGGACTGCTGCATTAAGCACCTAAGATTGTAGTAATTTAAGGGAAAAAAGTTCAATTTAAAAGTGCATTCAAGTTAAAAATGTAAATTGTTGTACAACCTTTAGGACTATAGAACAATATTTAAATTATTCCGTAACTTTAAAAATGAAGCCATCAAATACTCAAGTTAATGCTTTGAGATTTACATTTTTGGTCAATCTTTTTTCATTATTCCTATTTTGTTAATCGACTCACAATTCAACCAATTGTAGAGACAAAATGATAATTTTAAACTTAATGAAGAGTAAATAAAATGTTACAAACAAAGACTGACCGGGCCCAGATTAAAAAGTTGCTTTGTGATAATTCCACAATGCTGTTCTATGCTAAAGAACAGTGCTAAAAAGAACAGACATGCTAATTTGTAACATGATTATACAGGAACTTACCCATTCCCCCCCAAACTACTTTAGGGATGTCCCCCAAACTTACTTGGAAACATCAAAAGAGCCAACTGGAGGTTCCTTCCTAATTTCTTCATATTCTTGAAAAATTCCTCTCTTTTTCATCCTCTTGACGTGTTGCACCAAACCAAGTACCGTCATCCCGCCTTCCTCCGGCATGTGTATAGACAGCTCCATGCCTGCAGGCAGCGGTCGAGATTTCTGGGGTAAAGGCGGGATGGAGGGATTGTCAGCAGGCTGTTTATACAAAGGAGTGTCCGGAGGGGTTTCTGATTGAGGTGGAGGTCTCCTGCAATTTGTGTTTGCACTGGAGCTTTTGTCACAACAGTCGTAGTTGCCACTGACCGCAGAACCATTCCAGTGCACACCGCCACTTACTCGGTGTGCTTCTGCGTGGTAATTTTTAGTCCTGTTTTCGTGGTAATGATTGTGTATAAGTCTGGTATTATCAGTCACGTTCTGCTGAGTGCAGTTAGAGTTAAGTCGATCACTCACAGGGTTTTGTTCTGGTTTACATATAACAAACAGATGGTCCATGCAGTCTCCATTTTCTTGCCCTTGCCTGGAATTGACACACGCCTGAATCCAAGCAACATGGCTGATTTTTGATGTTCCCCCAAAGTGTTCTGGCAACGACTCCTTAGGTATGTGGTTTACGAGCTCATGAGCTTTAACTGTGCGCACCTATGTTAAGGAAAAACAGGAGAGAACAGATGGTGTCTTTTTTTAGTTAAGATTCAGAATAGCATTTCCTCTACAGTCTCTCAAACAGTGAAGAATTCTAATGATGCTCAATTTTTTGCAGATGTTGCAAATTTGCCGTTAAAAAGGCACAATCCCTGCTTGCTAGCCATAAACGATATCTTGTAAACAATTTACTAATCTACTTCGCTTTCTTAAGCAATTGCAACCACGCTTAAAGCATCTTTGGCTGCTTCTCATTTCTTTGAAAATAGAGGCCCCCAAGGAAGCGTTTTGTGCTTTGAGTGCTTGTCAATCAAGTGTTTCCTCTACCGTCATCCTGCCCTGGCCAAAAAGCCAGTAACTGCAAGGGAGGCAGAGGGAAAGACATTTTGCCTGTACAAAATCTCATTGCAAAGACATAAAAAAATTATAATAATGCAGTATTCAGAGGACATCAAAGCCCTAACAAACCTCAGCAAGGTTTCACTTTCGGTACATTTGGGAGGCAGGCGGACATCCCTTTTTGCCTGTCGCCCCCCTTTTCTTACCTTCCATCTCCCTTATCAGCCCAAAAAATGCAAACCCCCCCATCAGTTCTCTCACTGCACCTCTATGATAACATCTACTGCTCAACTTGCCATGTTTACAGGCTAAAATCATTCAAAATACTGATGTCAGATTTTGGTTATAATAATAATACCTAGATTTAACCAAATGGGTTCCTGGCATTGGTGCACATTGGTGTTAGGAGGGGACTGCCCCTTTAAGTTTGTGAATTTACAGGATCAAAGTGAAGAATTTTCTTAAGATTAAATGCAAATATGAGCGTACGTTTTATTTTACTACTGTTTGTACAGACTTCAACTATCAACTGATTTAATACAGCAGTCTGCCACATTACTGCAAAATGGCATAAAATTAAAGGGAACATGTACCGTTTGCAAAATGCTAACTCTTCAGAGATCCTAGACAGTCCAGATCGTCAGAGTAAGTTATAAGGTACCAAAAATGTATGTTATCCAATATAACTTCCAAAAAACATGTTGAGTAGTAAAAACTGGTATAGCATGCAGGAGAAAAACAGAATCAATCAAGAGAACACTATAGTTTTGTACATGAATATATGCATGTAAAGAGACATAACCCACTGAGATACACTAGGATGGGGAAAAGACAAGACAGTAACAGACCGCTATTTTGTAAGGGTGGGCTCATTCTAAAACCAACACTTCCATTAAACCAGAAGGGCATATAAAAAAAATATCAGCGATAGTGCAGGAAATATACTGAATACACAACTAATCTAAAATGTTTTTTTTTTAATCTCCGAAACACTGTGTGTGTTCACCTTATGTCAGAAATAACCTTATGCAAGATATACCTTATGTCAGATATAATAGCATATCTATGACAGATATAATAGCATATCTCCAAATGCTTCCTGCATTTCTATGTACAGGTACTGGTAAATAAGGCAAGAGAAGTAATACAGTACCCTCTCACGTAACTTCTCTCTGACAAAGAGTCGTAGAACAGCAAACGGAGCTCGGAACCAGAGCGGAGAGGATACAATAAAGACACACGACAGCCGTGCAGGAAAGGCACCCTGGAAAGAAAGACCCACACTGAAGAAGCCAGCTCATGACTTTTCCGCAACATAGAATACAGTTCAAAGAAGAATTTTACCTTCAGGCAAACTATACAATGGGGTTGATAGTTACATCGCTACAAAACTTTTCTGCGAAGAGCTTGAAGGCCGAATACAAAACCATTCTGCCTAAGATTAGATACGGGCAGCAAGTCTGAAATTCTTGCACGTGCTGAACTAGCAGCTGATCAGACTACACGGCGAAAACTCATGTTCTTTAGGAACAACCTCCACAGGATGATGTATTTGCATGGAGCTCTCCCTTTTCCTAAAAATATACTTGCTTGAAGTCCCAAGTGATTGACTGAATTTTAAAAACACCCTTTTTTAAATGCAATAAATCTGATCTCCAGACAGGAGTTCTGAAAGCCAGATGAGGTTGCACACGCTATTGCCCTCAGTTAAAAATAGAAAATATATAATAAATAATGGCATTTTCCAACTGAAGGGTAGGAGACCGTAACTGCTAAATATTTCATTAACACATTTATCAAAGGAGGAGGTTCTTTCTCCACAAGATCTACATATGAAATTCACCTTATAGGCAAGTTGGAGGCTGTTATATGTTCTAAGAAGCATTCAGTTTTCTTTAGTAAACATTGCAGGATTGAACTTTATATTAACTGATAAAATAAATCCTGCATGGTGCACACATTCATTTCTCAAGCTTTTCCACATTACATTTCCCAAAATGAATAGTGTAACAACCTGGCAACTGACTTTGGGTCAGTATATTGTCCATTTACGAAGGGATAACAACTCTGTTAAGACACACATGTTTTGACGAGTTAGTTCATAATCAACCAAGTTATAAAATCAAGCACTTTCCTACAAGACATTTTCATGAATAATTGTAATCTGGGGTCTCTAAGGAGGAAAAACCCTTGCCCATATTTAGAAAATTAAATCCATTCCCAATCTATTTGAAAAGGAAATCAGTTATAATGCATTCCTTGGAAAATAAATATCACTCGGTCATCGTTAAATTCCAAAAAGAAAAATATTTAATTTACCTTTCGGTTTACCGACTAAACAGTTCAGTTCAAGAGAGGCATTTATTGGAATTTATGTTGGAAGGCCATGAAGTGGTGCAGTTTGTTCCTCTGCATAGCCACCATGGTTAATGTTCACATTGCTTTAACAACACCTGACATCGTAATAAGAACTCTGGCACAATCACCATTCTGTTTAGAGTGAAGTTTAACTGAATGAAACGGAAGCATTTATACTGGTGAATTCACAACGCAACGATGTCTGAGAGAATGACTAGAAAAGACACTTGCTGATGTTTGTGCGCGCGCATTACCTCATCTGATTGTACTTTAAATTGTGCTGCAATTTAATTTCTGTGTTCATGTTGTGAAAGCTGCACACCGGTCTGGATTAAGTTATGCAAATATAAACCGTGTAACAACAAATAATAAAATCTGATAAATCTAAATTTGACAGAAAAAGCTTAATGTTTGATGACATAACATTGGTGGAACCAAACACAGAAAATCCCATTTTGTCAAAACTCTATCACATTCAGTGGAATGTTTTGGTCAGAAAAAAGGATCCATTAATTAGCTCTCCGAACGGCAAAAAAGCATTTTCTACAGCAGAGCTGAAACAGGAAATCTCGCTCACAGAATATATTCTAATATTGCTTTCATTTTTGTATAAGGCATGAATAGCACTAGTTTTAGCTCATTCGCAGCCTTCGAATGTATGAAAGCATTGTTAGAATAGCACAACCCCAGTAAACTTTGAAGGGGATATGGGGAAATGGATATATAGAGATATATATTCCTACACTGAACTCTAAAAATCCCCCTCTCGCCTTGGTGGCTGTTGCCTTTTATTATCCTTTTTTCTTTGCATGAACACAGTACCTCACAAACATTTCCACAACAAAATTATGGTGCCCAACCTATACCATTCAACAGTCCCAATTATCTTTACCGAACCCCAAATACACGTAGATATACACACCAAATACATGCATTAACAGATGATCTAGCTGTAAATGTCTGTTGCCCCTAGAGTTCATTTAACCCATTACCTATTAGAGATGGGTGGGCAACTCCAGTCGTCAAGGGTCACCAACAGGGCAGGTTTTAAGGCAATCCCTGCTGCAGCTCTTCACTTGGGCCACCTGTACTGAAGCAAGGATTGCCTTTAAATCTGACCTGTTGGTGACCCTTGACAACTGGTGTGGCCCACTCGTGTGTTAAGAGTAATGCAGTGTAGGCTCCTCTGGCAGTGAAGCTGTTGTATGTAGAAGTAAACCCCAAGATATGTTAATTTATTCCAATATACAGTAGCACTTTATTTGCACTCTTCCGTTAAAGTTTATTGTGCATGTAACCTCTTGGGAAACTGTGTCTAGAGCAAGGAAATATCTATATTCACAGAATGCAAATGTTTCATGAAACGGAAAAAAAAAAAAGAAAGAAAAAAAAAATGAAATTTGCTTTAAAAAAAAGCTATTTTTTCCCCCTTCATTCGTGTTGGAGATCATACAGCAGAATGGCCTGTTTGCAGTGGTATCGAAGACCTGCTGATACATACCTTTAAAAGGTTCAATATCTTGACACACAGCTCATAATCAAAATTTCCATATGTGGAATTGATCATGTCATAGATAAATATGAGTCCATTTCGTTGAGTCTCCACTCTGAAAAAATAATATATTTCCAAGAGTTTATTTCTCATTAGAAAATATAAAAAAACTTGTTCAAAATAGAACACAGAAGTTAAAATCAGCTTTTGTGGATATTAACATTGTTCTGAATTTACAAAATGTATATTCTTTTGGCTGACGGTATCACATTATAATATCAGAGTTCAAAAAGCATGTTTAATTAGGCCGTTTTAGGGTAGACTTGGAAACCAAGAAATTGACGCTTTATGTTAATGTTCACTTGTTCTAAATAAATAAATAAATACATTTAAAAAAATAAAAAAAACCTTTCCCCATTTTACTGCATGATATCCAATTTACTCTATTATACACTTCAAAGCAGTTTTGTTTTTTGTAAACAGGATGGTAAACAGGGGTCCATGGAACTGAATCATACTATTTTCAGCTCCGAAACCCGCTGGTTTACGACATACTTACTGGGAAAGTTACAACCATTTCAGTCCCCTCCACAGGAAACGAAACGTTGGTTCAAATCTCTCGCACCGCGAGGGACAATAAAACTTTGCAACATCATCCATTGCGGACGGATTCCTATTGGCCTGCGTGACGCAGGAGAAAAAACAAACTACTGCCACTACCTATACCACGAGGTACCTCAACAACCAGCTGTCTGCCGAGTTGATAAGTGTGGTTCAGCTCTGGGTAGCCCCCCCCAGTAATTATTTTCAAATATCAATTCAATTAAAAATGGGTTATTAGGTAGAGTTGCTGCTTTAATTTCTTATGCAATTCTATTTAATAATAATTTTAAATATGTTATTCCCCGGCCGCCACCACACTGGAGAACAAGACATTTTAAATGCAGGGGCATTTGACAAATCAAAGTTCTGCAATACTTTGAAGGATCTGCTGACGGTGAAGGTTTAAGGACAGGATAGACTTGGGATATCCTTACACTGTCAAAAGTCCCTGAACCAAGAAAATGTTACCTTGAATCAGAACCACTGTATGGGGATTATGCATGAAACTGCGATAGTGCCACATTTGCATGACAACTCCCATTGACTTCAATCGATTGGTTTAATGCACCACCCTCAATCTTGAACGCCCCTCCAGCAAGGAAGTTGTTAAAATGTGTCTGCTCTTGACTTGAGATCTATCTTAGGAAGCCTTGGTGCAATCAAAAGGCCAGGTTTTCAAGGTTTTCTAATGAACGCTTAACCTAGTGCTAATTATCACCAAGACAACTTGCTTAGGAATGTGTTGCCCTGAAAACCTGCTCTGGTGGTTGCTTTCAAGGATTAATCTTGAGTAGTACCGGGCGCAACAAAAGGTTATGGGAATACGCAAGTCCTACATTAATTAGTCTACTAATTCAATGTGTCATTGTAAGGAAAACAAATGATTAAAAAGTAATGTTAGA
This sequence comes from Ascaphus truei, assembly GCF_040206685.1. NCBI lineage: Eukaryota > Metazoa > Chordata > Amphibia > Anura > Ascaphidae > Ascaphus > Ascaphus truei. The sequence continues at coordinate 329,637,606 of NC_134483.1, forward strand.
GTACATTCAATTTATATATTAAAAGAAACCAAAAATGCAAATTCCCTGTATTTTAGCTGACGAGACAATACAGCTGCAGAGGATTTAAACACAAATTATGTAGTATGTAAAAATACGGTAGAGAGAACATTTTAAGTGTTTTGTTGTGACGGTCTGGCTAATGATTTCCTAACACATTTATTTTATTGAAATACCAATGCTCTGTCGGATAGAAAAATACACTCTAGCAGGAAATGTGTGGTAAGCAACTTGTCATTTTCACAAACTATTTTATTTACATCACAGAACCACCAGTCTATGGGTTTACTATTTCTCCAAAGAGCTATTCAGTGCCTCCTTTTCCGGTGGAAGGAAGGGATGTAAGTGATTACGCATAACATTTAAAGAGAATCAATAAATTACCTCTCAATGGCTTTATCTAGCTGATAGATAATAGCCTGCAGAACAGCCTTATGCGTGGTAACATCCGGTCGGTGTAATCTAGCAGTGAACAAAGCTAATGCTGCTCCATTTGCATCTCTACCAGGCTGGAAATGTAAAGCAAACCATTCTGCTATTATAACATCCATCCATCCTGCTATTATCATCATCATCAATTCTGCTATTAAAACATACATTTGTTTTCTGTGGTCTACATTTTACAGCACACTAAAAATAAAAAAAATGACATTAAAATAAAAGACACCCACTACAGTGTGTGATCTGACAATTTTATGGTAAGCTGGCAAGACATTTCACTGCTTAGTATATCTTCTTAATTTATGGACTGAATAAACCAAGTAAATACTGTACGATGACAGGCCATCACATAACTTCATTATTTGCACAAATCTTGCTGATCTATAGTAAACACGAGCAGAGTGGAGCCACAAGTGTTTTATGACGGATCAACAATGGCACTAGTACACACTTTCGAAATATTGTATTTATATTTTAATGTTAGGCCTTGAGTATGGGACCTTTATTCAGGCACTAGTCCAAACCAGGTAGTATTCAGAATTGGTGTTTGAGTGAGCAAGTATATTGTGCTATGTCTCCTTCCCAACCTATCTTGGCTCTTTTATTCAGTGTTTGTATTGAGCTTCACCCTTTTGGTATTATCTCAACACTTACCAAAACCGTAAATTTACCACTCAGCAGCTCTGAACGCAACGGTTCTTCATCAGGGTTAATATTGTAGATACCTTCTTTAAGTCTTGTGTTCTATGGAATCAAAAAATAAAAATGTCAAAAGTTGTTGCATAACCCTCAATCAAATGAGGTTTGCAGTTTCCAGTCTACATTTATCTGAAGCCTGCACTCAAAAGGTCTTATACTCAACCAAATGTTATAGGGGATTCTCCAATTCAAACAGGTTTGATAATCGTCAAATGCTGAGAAAAAGTTCCTGCTGTCCAATTGCTTCTGATCCAAAAGCCATAATGATTTGGTTCACCAGAAGAGACTACACTGAAAACAACATAGCATTGGCCCCAATTCTTAGAATAAAGATCCCCCCAGCTTGCCCATCACATCAAACACATTAGTTGTGGGGAACACAGTTCATGGACTGTGACAAGCTTTGAGAGTCAGTTCTTCAGGCAGAGAGACTGCTACCTCTCAAATCTTACTTTTTATTTGAATCACTATATTGTACCATTCTTCTGTTATGTATGGTATGCAACTTCTGTAAATTGTGTATGACGACCACTTTACAAATAAAAATACATACACACAGATTCCTATTTCTTCAGCAAGTAAAAGATATGCCCATAACGTTTCAAAGAAGCTACAAACTAAAGATTTTTTGTTTCCATGGAAACTCTACATTTTTGTATATAAAAAGATCAGATTCTAGTCTAGAACAAAGGCAGGTTTCATCTGCCGATCACATCATGCCTCTAACAGTAAAAATATGCACACTGCAGAGATGTGGTGTAAAAAGACCACTGCCCAGATAATGCACTGTGAAACACTGCCCAGATAATGCACTGCGAACCACTGCCCAGATAATGCACTGCGAACCACTGCCCAGATAATGCACTGTGAACCACTGCCCAGATAATGCACTGTGAACCACTGCCCAGATAATGCACTGTGAACCACTGCCCAGATTTACCACATTTCCAAAAATCAGAACACTATGACTGTGACACTTCTATCTTCCCCCAATGTGTAGTTAAGAGTAAATACAAAAACACACCATATAAAAAACAATACAGGCATACCCCGGTTTAAATACACTCACTTTAAGTACACTCGCGAGTAAGGACATATCGCCCAATAGGCAAATGGCAGCTCGCGCATGCGCCTGTCAGCACGTCCTGAACAGCAATACCGGCTCCCTACCTGTACCGAAGCTGTGCGCAAGCGGGGAGACTATAGAGCCTGTTACAAATGCGTTATTTACATTAGTTATGCACGTATATGATGATTGCAGTACAGTACATGCATCGATAAGTGGGGAAAAAGGTAGTGCTTCACTTTAAGTACATTTTCGCTTTACATACATGCTCTAGACCCATTGTGTACGTTAATGCGGGGGTATGCCTGTATTTTTTATTTTTTAAACAGTTACGAAAACATTTTTATATAAAACAGTACTATACTGTACACTGATCTGGCCAATTAAACTACTGTAAATACTTGAGTTTTCCTGAAAGACAGCTGCTTGCAAAAGAGTATGTTTTATAATTTCTCTTCCTTTTTCATGTGAATTATACTATTCATTCTGAGTTCCTACAGTAGTATAATGTTTAGGAGAATTCATGTATTTCTTACACTCTTAGGCTTTGGTCCCACTGCGTCCAGCGGCGCACGCGCGTTACTCACCTGCAGGGGTTTCCTCCTGAGCCGGTCCCAGTCCCCCCTCGCTGCACGGCTCACTACGCGCTGTGACGCGGGGGATGCAAGAGAATTGCGATACCGAGCGGTGACGCGTCACGTGGTGTGCTCGTGAGCCTATCAGCGGCGGGGGCGGAAGCGGTCAGCCTCCAAGAGGTAAGAAAGGTGTGTGTGTCTCGACGGAGGGATCAGCTGTGAGGGCATGTGTAGGGGGGGAGCTGCTTATCTTTCAGCCGGCAGTAGCACCCTCCTGCAGCCCGGGAGACCGACCCCCGCTGCAGCTATCCGCGTGTGGAGGGGGGTGTATCGGGCGGGAACTGTGGAGGGGGGTGTATCGGGCGGGAGCTGTGGAGGGGGGTGTATCGGGCGGGAGCTGTGGAGGGGGGTGTATCGGGCGGGAGCTGTGGAGGGGGGTGTATCGGGCGGGAGCTGTGGAGGGGGGTGTATCGGAAGGGAGCTGTGGATGGGGGAGGAGGGGGGGAGTAGAACTCTGCTAAAACTATGCCCCCCCCCCCGCCTCGGCCTCCGCTCCCTACAGACCACAGAAAGCCTCAAGTGCCTCTCCACGCGCCGCCTATCTGCAGTGCGGACGCGTGGTCTGAGGCAGTGGGGCCTTAGTATTAGGCTCTGGGTCCACCAGCTGCTTGCCTCTGTTATTGGAGGTCCCTGCCGGCTCCTTCCGGCGTGGCTGACTGCGTGCTGACGCGTCAGCCAGCCAGAGCTACACGGAGCTTGTGATTGGCCGGGTAAAAGTTTGGCACCAAGACCCCTTACTATTCCTTCTACCAGGGGGAGGAGATGGTTTGGGATCAGAGACACTAGCCCCCGATCATGAGCTCCAAAAGACTCCAAGGAGTCAATCACTCAATTAGTTAGGGGTACCCCACTATGAGACTCAGCTGGCCTCGGGTATCAACGTGATTTGTTGTGTATCCTATGCAATGCATTTTCCATTATATAACTCTCTGTTATATGTCTGCTACCCAAGCGAGGTCGTTGGGATTTTACCAGGGGGAGTGTATAGCCCCCGTATCCCTCAGGGGATTGTCACATGCTGCGGCTTAGTCAATAGGGCGGCTGCATTTGCAATTAAGGCCTTTTCAGTGCAAGGGAGCCTGCGCTGGCAGTTCTGAATAGGGACAAGTAAGAGAGGCTGCAGTTACATGTTGCTAGGCAACCAGTGAAGCTGTGAGAGATGACAGTTTAGACAGCTTTTAAAAAGAGTGTCAGTTGGAGCTGGGGGAGTTAGGGTGTGTGTGCAGGGAGCAGTAGCCCCTAGCACTAGGCCTAGTTACCCCCAGAGGTCCCAGATAAGTTACCATTCCCCAGTTTGTGGTTGCTTCAGGGACAGGCACTACGTAAGGAGATCTGCCCCTTTAGCTATGTGGTTAAGTTAGGACACCCTCAGTGTCGAGCAGCCTGATTGCTGGGTCTGGGCTCAGACCCCTCAGTTACATAGAGACTATCTTCGTGGAGGCCCAGCCAAGCAGTGACTGCGGCCTGCCGGGTACAGGCGGATCCCCGTCAAGGTACAGACGGTGTGGAGCTGTGGTGATATTATCCACACTGGAAGTCACCCCACGCGTAGGAGGACATCGGATCAGACGGATCCATACAGGTTGTATAGCGGTACCCGCGGGCTGGAGCCCCGGGCAGGTATCTATAAATAGTGCACCAACACGTCCAGGGATAGCGCTATCTCCATCACACGTGGGTGGGTTTGGACATAAGGTACTCTGGGGAATACTTATGTTGATGTGTGCACCCGGTGCACTTCTATGTGTACGGCTAAATGCATTATTCTGTGTGATACAGGTACCGAAGTTATTAGCATTAGCAATAGTAAACAGTTATTAGCATACACTGTATGCGTGTCTTATTATTGTGGTTCCTGTAAGAGGACCATCCCACTCAGGTGGGAACCCTTACAGGTGGAGGCGCTGTGTACGACGAATCAGGTAACCCCAGGCTCCCAGTGGCGGAGGTTCAGGTCTTCTGTGAGCCTATTAGGTAACGCACACACCCGGTAGCACAAGTGTATTTCCCCACATGGTCTATATCTGCGATTGGGGGGGGGGGGGGGGGGGGAGGGGGAAAGGTGTTACACATATTTTTCCAGTAAATGGGACCAAGGATTACTGAGGGTAAGACCTGAAATTATTGTTGGCAGTGTGATGGTTTTTGAGGAGATATTGCTCATTTGTAAGACCCTTTGGGGAGGCAAGTGAGCGAGCTGGAGGTTTTGACCCCTTTCATATACACAGGTGTGGCGTTCGTGTCGGACACAGTTTTATAAAAATAAAGAATAAATCATTTCAGATTTAAGAAGAAAAAAAAAGGCATTTCAAATCATTTTTGCAAGATATACACTGGCAGTGTTTGTTAATTAGGAGAAAAAACTAAAAGGCAGAGAGAGACTTATTTGACTCTCTGATCCCCTATATATTGAATTTACAGTCCATGGATATCCACACATGCGTATCTCCTGCAATGTATTCCTGCTGGTTACACCACCTATCCCGGCACTTTATCTCATATGTTCTGGTTATCAGTAGAAAATAACGCTGTCGTGCGCTGATTCCAATGAGGGAAGGTAGCTATGGATTGGGGGGAGGAATATGTAGGAGGTTCGTCAAGGAAAGTATATTGTAACATAAGTGTAGATTTCCCCACATGGTCCCTATCTGCGATTGGGGGGGGGGGGGGGGGGGGGCAAAAGGTGTTACATTAGCAATCTAGTGACTGATTTGGAGAATGTTGGTCGCAGATTCTAAGAATCTGCGAAACATTCAAAATAGTGAGAAATGTACTGCTGTGTTACTTACTGTCACTGAACATAGGGCAGCAGTTACCTGTGTGTTATGGTCGCTGTGGCATCAACTGGGGGTTGACGTCAAAGGGGTTTCATTATGTTGGAGGCATTCACTCATGACATCGTGTGGGATTTTTTTCTACCACGGGACCAAGAAAAATCAGCCTTCTAAGAGCAGCCACCAAAGATGGCAGAAAAATAAGGCGACAGCCTTCTAGGATAAAATAATAATTAACCATGTATTGGTGGGGGGGGTTTCACTTTACTGCGGCTCTAATATAAGTTGATAAGTGGACCTGCATCTTGAAACCAGGTATTTTTGGAAGACGATGCCTTTAACTATGTGCTTTTATTCCGGACCTCTTATTCATGAATTATGTTCTCACTACCTTGTGATTGGCATGGTATGTCTAGGGAGTAGATGCATGGTTGCCCAGAGGAAGCAATTGACAGCAGTAAATCACAAAAGCTGAACACAGAATTGCTGCAGAGAGCCTTTTCCCACAAAGAAACCTACATATAAATAGAACCACAGCAACATCTCAAGTGTTCAGTTAATACAAAATGAAAAAGCAAGAAGGATGAGCTTAAGGCTGCGACCACGCTAGCGCTGAGCATGTGGCGCTTGCCGAGTTTAGTTTCTGCAATTTAAATTGTCCCGTCCCCACTCACGCGGTGCGCACGTGCATGAGCACACACGCTTGGCACGACAAAAAAAAGTGAGTTTGAAGCGCGCTCAACAAGCCCCAACGCCCCCCGCACGCGCTTGCAAAATAGACAGGACACCCGGCGCTCCTGCTTGGAGAACTTGGAGAGCTTGGCGCCTTTACCTCCTTCAATCATCAGCTTCCCGTCTACGCTGCGGGCACTTACGCTCTCCCACGCTTGGTGCAACAAGGGAGTTTGACTTTGGTGCTCAGAGCAATTTGATTTTGCCGCTCGCAAGCGCGTCACATGAGCGGTTCGCCCAAAGAGGGCGAACCAGCTCCGTGGCATCGTGGCCCCAGACGAGCGCGCACCTAGTCGGCCACGATTCGCACGGCCGAGCAGAGCGCAGCGCACGAGCGCCAGCGTGCCCGCTCCCTCCCTGGCCGCAGCCTAAGAGAACAGCAGGAGCTACATTTCATGCATACATTCCATTTACTACATGCCACGACTAAACTCTGGATAAAGTAATTCGAGAATTAGAACCGTTTCGCACCAGACAGACGTACAAAGCAACAAAGTAAAGAAATTCTACTGACCTGCGGTCCGACACAGAGCGCCCTGCCGTGGGAGCAGGTGCGATGTGTCCAGCGTAGTTGCGCGCGCATGGGGAACGTGCCCGTGACATCACGTGAGCAGTTCACCCTCATTGACTGAACCGCGCACGTGACATGGGCAAGTGCGACAGATTCAAAAGAATTTCCTCGCCAAGCTGCTGAGCGCTCACGCTAGTCAAACACATTGTCGCGATGTGTCTGATCGCGCTGAGCGCGAGCGCACATGCGCTCTCGCCCTGGACGAGACCTTACAGTAAATGTCTGCAACCTCACAAACAGTATAATCAAAATGCTCAATGGCTCTCAATGAGCCACACGTTCAATATTTGCTTGGCAAATCCTATCCTGTAACATTGAACTAAGGAAATCTAATAATAGGTGTACTCACTCTGTAAGCTTGAAATAAATCAATTGCTCTAGAAACATCAAACTTCCGAGCCATTAAAAATTTCACAGCGGTGTTTGGAGGCACTGAAACCACTTGTGGTTCCTCCCGGTTCTTCAACTCTGCCAAAAATTCTTCGATTGCCTGTCGATTGAGAAGAAAACATTTTTTGAATACTTACACAATACTATTGTAGGTAATTATGTATTTAGTGAACCACTTATCTATAAAATTAAACAAAAGATATCACTGGCCTAGAGAACATTTGTATTACGCAATAAGGAATAGATAAGTTAAATATCTTGTCTAAGGCACGCTATGCATCTGTGAAATATGATTTGTACAGGAAGGAAATGATCCATAAAACCAGCGTTTTAAGAATGCACAAATAAATATCCATACTCTTACAGCAGAAGTCAATAGACTAAAGCCATTAATAATGCTACCTTAAAAACAGAACACTAACAGTACACAAAAGTAATAAAGCTTTATTCAATTTAACCCAAACGTTAAGAAAATGGATCGGTTTCCATAATTCCTTCTGAAAAATCTCTATTAAATACACTGGCTGTTAATATCTAATATATAATATATATACTTGGTTTAGAATATTCTATTATATTATAATTTATAAGTACATTCATGATATGTTGTTTAGATAACAATGTCCCGTATATGTACATATATCAATAATAACCTGTAATGTGTACACAATTGAATGCTTTACGTACGGAGTTGCTCTCTTTCTCAGTAATTAGATACATACGATCCATGCAATGCTATGTGCTGCATTACGCAGTGATAGTAATTATTCATGGCACTGACAACAATTAACCAATCATGTTCCATGCAGTGATATTAGTTTATTTCGTTTGAGCCAATCATTTTGGGGAGTTACATATAAATACCCTGGTAGGGATTAGGTGATTATTAGCAGCCCCTGACGAAGCCCAAGTGGAGAAACGCGTAGGGCCAGCGTTTGTTTGCAGCAGAGAGAGAGACACGCCGAGGTACCTATGTGGAGAGACATTCGCGAGGAGCTACGGCGGGGATCCCCTGCATTGGCAGACAGTAAATCTCGCGAGAGCCGAGCCGCGTCACACGCCACGTTCAACCACGTGACACAGAAGCAATCGCGATTGCGGAGAGGACTGGTAATCGGCGCTTCTACACACGAGTGTGAGAGACTCGCTAATCACTCTCTACTGCTTGTTATTCACTAACAAAATGTGAGTTGATGACCTATATTTTTACTGAGTCTATTTTAGATTAAAAGGTTTTACACATATACTGTTCCCTTCCATTATTTCCTCCCCATCCTCCCCCCCCCCCCCTTGTGAGATTCATCCATAGAGACACGTGATTGCCAGAGACAAGAAGTGTATGCTGTAGCTGAGTTCCCGTGGAGAAGAAATCCTGAGATCCAGCAGTTAAGGAGAAAAGCAGAAATAGCTGTGTTCGTGAGTCCCATAGAGGATTACAGGCTCAAACTTATCCTACCTATGTAAGCGCATCCCTTACCATCTCATTGTATGCTTATTGTTAGATATACTGCCCTATGATCCCTCTGTGTTTTTTTTCTCTTCCCTGTCTTATTTGCGCCTAGGTCATGTGTGTGTGTGTGTGTGTGTGTGTGTGTGTGTGTGTGTGTGTGTGTGTGTGTGTGTGTGTGTGTGTGTGTGTGTGTGTGTATGTATATATATATATATATATATACAGTGTTCGACAAATCACCCAAAAATCTACTCGCCCAACCAAAAAATCTACTCGCCACCTAGTCCCGCCCCCAACTCCGCCCCTAGTCCCGCCCCCAACCCCGCTTTAAAATAAAATATATAAATAAAATACATTTAATAAATTCCTAGTCAGAACAACACAGGGAGAGGGGAGGGTGACACAGGGAGAGGGGGAGGGTGACACAGGGAGAGGGGGAGGGTGACACAGGGAGAGGGGGAGGGTGACACAGGGAGAGGGTGACACAGGGAGAGGGGGAGGGTGACACAGGGAGAGGGTGACACAGGGAGAGGGGGAGGGTGACAGGGAGAGGGTGGGTGACACAGGGAGAGGGGGTGACACAGGGAGAGGGTGGGTGACACAGGGAGAGGGGGAGGGTGACACAGGGAGAGGGGGAGGGTGACACAGGGAGAGGGGGAGGGTGACACAGGGAGAGGGGGAGGGTGACACAGGGAGAGGGGGAGGGTGACACAGGGAGAGGGGGAGGGTGACACAGGGAGAGGGAGGGTGACACAGGGAGAGGGAGAGGGTGGGTGACACAGGGAGAGGGTGGGTGACACAGGGAGAGGGAGGGCGACACAGGGAGAGGGAGGGCGACACAGGGAGAGGGAGGGCGACACAGGGAGAGGGAGGGCGACACAGGGAGAGGGAGGGCGACACAGGGAGAGGGAGGGCGACACAGGGAGAGGGAGGGCGACACAGGGAGAGGGAGGGTGACACAGGGAGAGGGAGAGGGTGGGTGACACAGGAGAGGGAGATGGTGGGTGACACAGGGAGAGGGAGGGTGATACAGGGAGAGGGTGACACAGGGAGAGGGATAGAGGGTGACAAAGGGAGAGGGTGGGTGACACAGGGAGAGGGGGAGGGTGACACAGGGAGAGGGGGAGGGTGACACAGGGAGAGGGGGAGGGTGACACAGGGAGAGGAGGAGGGTGACACAGGGAGAGGGGGAGGGTGACACAGGGAGAGGGGGAGGGTGACACAGGGAGAGGGGGAGGGTGACACAGGGAGAGGGGGAGGGTGACACAGGGAGAGGGTGGGTGACACAGGGAGAGGGTGGGTGACACAGGGAGAGGGTGGGTGACACAGGGAGAGGGTGGGTGACACAGGGAGAGGGAGGGTGACACAGGGAGAGGGAGGGTGACACAGGGAGAGGGAGGGTGACACAGGGAGAGGGAGGGTGACACAGGGAGAGGGAGGGTGACACAGGGAGAGGGAGGGTGACACAGGGAGAGAGAGGGTGACACAGGGAGAGGGAGGGTGACACAGGGAGAGGGAGGGTGACAGAGGGAGAGGGAGGGTGACAGAGGGAGAGGGGGAGGGTGACACAGGGAGGGGGGGAGGATGACACAGGGAGAGGGTGGGTGACACAGGGAGAGGGTGGGTGACACAGGGAGAGGGTGGGTGACACAGGGAGAGGGTGACAGAGGGAGATTGAGGGTGACAGAGGGAGATTGTGGGTGACACAGGGAGAGGGAGGGTGACACAGGGAGAGGGTGACACAGGGAGAGGGAGAGAGGGTGACACAGGGAGAGGGTGGGTGACACAGGGAGAGGGTGGGTGACACGGAGAGGGTGGGTGACACAGGGAGAGGGAGGGTGACACAGGGAGAGGGAGGGTGACACAGGGAGAGGGAGGGTGACACAGGGAGAGAGAGGGTGACACAGGGAGAGGGAGGGTGACACAGGGAGAGGGAGGGTGACAGAGGGAGAGGGAGGGTGACAGAGGGAGAGGGAGGGTGACAGAGGGAGAGGGAGGGTGACAGAGGGAGATGGTGGGTGACAGAGGGAGATGGTGGGTGACAGAGGGAGATGGTGGGTGACAGAGGGAGATGGTGGGTGACAGAGGGAGATGGTGGGTGACAGAGGGAGATGGTGGGTGACAGAGGGAGATGGTGGGTGACAGAGGGAGATGGTGGGTGACAGAGGGAGATGGTGGGTGACACAGGGAGAGAGTGGGTGACACAGGGAGAGGGAGAGAGGGTGACACAGGGAGAGGGTGGGTGACACAGGGAGAGGGTGGGTGACACAGGGAGAGGGTGGGTGACACAGGGAGAGGGAGGGTGACACAGGGAGAGGGAGGGTGACACAGGGAGAGGGAGGGTGACACAGGGAGAGGGTGGGTGACACAGGGAGAGGGGGAGGGTGACACAGGGAGAGGAGGAGGGTGACACAGGGAGAGGAGGGGGGTGACACAGGGAGAGGGGGAGGGTGACACAGGGAGAGGGGGAGGGTGACACAGGGAGAGGGGGAGGGTGACACAGGGAGAGGGGGAGGGGGACACAGGGAGAGGGGGAGGGGGACACAGGGAGAGGGGGAGGGTGACACAGGGAGAGGGGGAGGGTGACACAGGGAGAGGGGGAGGGTGACACAGGGAGAGGGTGGGTGACACAGGGAGAGGGTGGGTGACACAGGGAGAGGGTGGGTGACACAGGGAGAGGGAGGGTGATACAGGGAGAGGGTGACACAGCGAGAGGGAGAGAGGGTGACACAGGGAGAGAGAGGGTGACACAGGGAGAGGGAGGGTGACACAGGGAGAGGGAGGGTGACACAGGGAGAGGGAGGGTGACACAGGGAGAGGGAGGGTGACACAGGGAGAGGGAGAGAGGGTGACACACTCACACTCACTCAGACACACTCACTCAGACAAACTCACAATCACAGTCTGTCACTCACACACACAAACACTCACCCGTAAGGCAGGGGGTCGCACATGGCAGCGGGGGCCTCCGCACGGCAAGAGGGCCTCTGCAAGGGGCCGCGCCCCCTCCAGAGTGGGACGCCGACGCCGCAGTATTCACTGATAGATGTAGAAGGGCCGGTAGGGGATTTCCCCTGCTTAGAGCAGGGAGAGGCACCGTTAGGGGATTTCCCCTGCTTAGAGCAGGGAGAGGCTCCGGTAGGGGATTTCCCCTGCTTAGAGCAGGGAGAGGCTCCGGTGAGGGGATTTCCCCTGCTTAGAACAGGGAGAGGCTCCGGTAGGGTATTGCCCCTGCTTAGAGCAGGGAGAGGCACCGTTAGGGGATTTCCCCTGCTTAGAGCAGGGAGAGGCACCGTTAGGGGATTTCCCCTGCTTAGAGCAGGGAGAGGCACCGGTAGGGGATTTCCCCTGCTTAGAGCAGGGAGAAGAGCCAGTTAGAGGATTTCCCCTGCTAACAACTGAGCTGGCCATCAGGGGTTTCCTTAACAGCTGACAGATTGGCAGACTGTCCGTAGAGGCGGCACACCGACGCCGCGTAGGGTGAGGGGGGGGGTCACGGAGGCCGGGAGAGATTGGTGTGAGGGTGGGAGGGTGGCGGATGGCCCGATGCGAGGGGGGGGGGGGCGGATGGCCCGGTGCGAGGGGGGGGCGGGTGGCCCGGTGCGAGGGGGGGGCGGATGGCCCGGTGCGAGGGGGGGGGCGGATGGCCCGGTGCGAGGGGGGGCGGGTGGCCCGGTGTGAGGGGGGGGCGGATGGCCCGGTGCGAGGGGGGGGCGGATGGCCCGGTGCGAGGGGGGGGGGCGGATGGCCCGGTGCGAGGGAGGGCGGGTGGCCCGATGCGAGGGGGGGGCGGATGGCCCGATGGGAGGGGTGACAGATGGCCCTGCAGGGGCCTGAGGCAGACAGGGATGGAAGCTCCTGGCTGCCGGAAGGGGGAGGAGTAGAAGCTCTGAGGAGGGAGGCCACTGCTCAGAGAGCCGGAGGCGGGGTAATCTCCCCCAGCAACATGAACCCGCCTTCGGCTTTTTTTTTTTTTTCTCCAGCGCGAGCGCGGGAAAAGCAGCAGCGCGAGCGCGGGAAATTTAAAAAACACACGTGTGCTGCTTGGGCCAATATTTACTCGCCTGGGGGTTAAATCTACCCGCCCCGGGCGAGTAAATGTATATAATTGTCGAACACTGTATATATATATATATATATATATATATATGCAAATATAGCTGTATGCTCATCTGCATGTCTTAGGCAGGTCTGCAACCCCGCCTTTCCCCTTTATCACCCAGCATACAGCACTTCCACTGCAGCAAGGGATTCTGGGAAATGCTCATTTGCATGTCATTTCCCAGAATCCCTTGCTGCAGTGGAAGTGCTGTATGCTGGGTGATAAAGGGGAAAGGCGGGGTTGCAGACCTGCCTAAGACATGCAGATGAGCATACAGCTATATTTGCATATTTGCTTTCCTGTGGAGGGTTTTTGTCACTTTTTTTACTCACCATAACTTAACTCAGTATATATATATATATATATATATATATATATATATATATATATATATATATATATATATATATATATATATATATATATGAAATCTTGATCCCGTGGGGTCCGGTGGCAGAGCACAGCTGCACAAAGTAAAGGGGGCTGCAACCAGTATGGGGGCTAAAAAAGTTTATTAGGTGGTCATAGGAAACAAGTGAACTCTAACGCGTTTCGGGACCTGTGTCCCTTTGTCAAAGAGTGAATCCGCGTTCAACAGGCTCCCTCGTTATACACTGCAATCCCCGCCCCCAGCGGTGACGTCACGGGGCCGAAATCTCGCGCGAGTAGAACAGGGAGACCTAGCCATTGGAGAACTGAATCCCCAATGGGTGATCTAGCTGAGTGCTCGAAACGCTTGATCTGTTGAACAGAGTCTCCGAAGCCTGAGAAATTGACCCTTAGGAATGCCTCTAATAAGTGGCCGTGGGTGTGCACTGTTGGCCCTGAGCAGGGAATTTCTGGAGTTCTCTTTTCTATACATGTTGGTTTGATCAAGCGTTTCGTACCCAGGCAGAAGAACTATCCGACAGGTTCAAGCTCAGGGGTTACAGAGAGACAGACATACAAAGCGCGTACAATTATGCACTACACACAGATAGGACTACACTTCTCAAACAGACTAAGTCCAAGAAAACAAAAAATGATTAAGTCCAAGAAAACAAAAAATGATTATCAAGGCAACAAACCCACTGAAGATTCCCCTTTATTCATTACAACCTTCTCTAGACAGGCACAACAAATCCGCACTATTCTAACCAAACATTGGGGAGTGTTAAAACTCGACAAAGATTTGGATAGAGTGATTCAAGATCATCCTAGAATGGTCTTTAGAAGGGCCAAAACAATTGGCAATAAGATCTCATCGAGTCTTTTTGATCCAAATAAAGAAAGGAACAAACCTAAGACTAAAGGCTTCTTCAGATGTGGCACTTGCAACATGTGTAAGTATGCCTCCCCCATGAAAAATACAAAACACATACATACAAAAAAGAACCATAGTTTGTGCTCATTTATGACGTGTAATACAAAATACGTAGTATATGTACTTAAATGCAACTGCGGTAGCTCATATGTGGGCAGGACAATTAGGCCACTTAGAGAGAGAATCTCAGAACACGTCAGAACGATAAAGAATAGAGATGAAAGATATCCTGTAGCACGTCATTTTTCTACATGTCAGCAAGGGTCCATTCAGAATTTTACCTTCAGTGCGATTGAGCACATTCGTCCCAATATACGAGGAGGAGACAGGGAGTCTCTTCTCAACCAAAGGGAGATGTACTGGATTTATGCCCTTGGGACATTGGCACCCAGGGGCATGAATCTAGATTGGGAACTTAAGCATTTCCTCGCATAAGCACTATATTCAGCCATTCAAATGTTATATAGAGCGATTTTACAATTTTAATTAATGTCTATGTACATATAATTAATTGATGGTCTAGAGGTTTCTGAACAACTACATTAATGTACAATATCGAATATATTTACAATGTTATATTGTCATGTAGGTTATTCAATTTCCATGTAGAAGTTATTTATATCTCCCCTTGGGTAGATTTACCTACACCCATCACCTTGTGAGCGAGGTTTATGTTTTGTGTTTCCCCCCCCCCTTCCCTTTCCTTCCCCCCCCCCTCTCTCCCCTTCCACCCCCCGTATACAACCCCCCCTCCCCCTTCCCCCCCCCTCCCCTGTTCGCATATCTGTTCATTATACAAACAACCTTTTCATAGATCATTGTTCATGTTTATAACCTTCAGTTATGTTGTGCCAGGTTAAAGGGTTAAGATGGGCCTGATTCAATGATAAAATTATCACTTTGTCCGCTTACCTTCCGATCATACTATACTATTCCGTGTCTTTTTT